>NW_009633935.1:66249-94038 GCF_000690535.1 Cariama cristata
CGAAGGAGGCTGTGATCTATTGGGAAGCCCGCGCTGGAGCAGGTTTGCTGGCCGGGCTTGTGACCCCGCAGGGGACCCAGGCTGGAGCAGTCTGTGCCTGAAGGGCTGCACCCCAGGGAAGGGATCCGCACTGGAGGGAGATGTACGTGAATGACTGCAGCTTGTGGGAGGGACTCACATTGCAGAAGTTCATGGAGGACTGTCTGCCGTGGGAGGGACCCCATGCTGGAGCAGAGGAAGAGTATGAGGAGTCCTCCCCCTGAGGAGGAAGGAGCGGCAGAGACAGCGGGTGATGAACTGGCTGCAACATCCATTTCCTGTGCCCTGCACTGTTGCAGGGGAGGAGATAGAGAAAATTGGGAGTAAAGTTAAGCCCAGGAAGAAGGGAGGGATGAGGGGAAGGTGGTTTTAGATTTAGTGGGGTTTTTTTCTCACTATCCTACCCAGATTTGATTGGTAATAAATTAAATTATTTTCCCCAAGTCGAGTCTGTTTTGCCCATGACTGTAATTGATGAGTGATCTCTCCTTGTCCTTATCTCGACCCACAAGCTTTTCCTTATATTTTGTCTCCCCTGTCCAGCTGAGGAGGGGCATGATAGAGCAGCTTTGGTGGGCACCTGGCATCCAGCACCACAATGCCATAATACTTTTTAATTTTTGGCATTTTTACCTACTTTCCCCACTTTATAACCTGATACTACATTATAAAGATACTTGAAGATTTTTTTTCTCCATTTTCGTAATTGTTAGCAGAACCTTAGGCTTTTCTTCAGTTACATTTTTTACACTGATCAATCTAATAGGTAAAGCATGCCATCCACTTAGAAGAGTGAAATCCTTCAAAGGATTTGAAGGATAAGAAAGAAACACAGATACTCAACTGATAAACATATTCCCCATCTGGCATTTTCAATTAGCATAGCATTCTACTGTGTTGTACCTCCAGAATCCAAAAGGCTGTGTTGTTTCAGTCTCATAATGTAATTTTGGTAGGGATACAATTCCAAGTCAGTGGGACACGAGCACCTAAGAAATTTATAACCCATTCAAGTATTTTAGAAAAACTCATTCTGAAATGGGAAGGTGCCCTACTGGAAATGCTACAGACTCTCCTGGCAAATGGTGCCTTCCTACAGGTTTCCAAGTCATTCTGTCAGCAAACAAATAACATCTCTAGTCTTCATGAAAATAAACTATTGCAAATCTTAGTCTATCTTAGCTTCAGCATGGTATTAGGAGACTAAGTGAGGACCAGAGTGAGAAAAGTATAGAAAAGCATCATGGAAAAAACATATAAGCTTTTTTTTTTAAGAAAAGTTTCTAAAACAGAAACAGAAAATATATAACAGTACTGCTAAGGTTCTCAGCTGGGTGTGACATTACTTTTCCTTATTTTGTATTCAGGTTTCTTTTCTACTGATAACAGATTAGGTTTTTTGAAGATGGGCATTGGTAAAATGATATGAATTTTTATCCAGATATCTTAGTATTTAAATTTATTTCTTAACTCTGGAAATTTTTCTTTAAAAATGGGTAGTGGATGCTTGATGTCTGACCAGTGAGGGTAAGCATAGAGAGATACAGTATTATACAGAAAAAGAGTTCAGTAATACTGAAAGATCTTTCAGCTGGGAGAAGAAATGGGAGGACAAGCCAACTATTTCTTTGCTATCTTTGTAAATGTTTTCTGTCCATTTATTTTTCAAGGGTAAAAGGGAATCCATTGTAGGATTCTACCTGAGCTTAGTGAAATAATTTTTAATTGTGATCTCAGCAGGTTTGACTTTCATCTGGAGAGAAAACATTCTGATCCTTAGTTTGCTTGATCTGAAATATCAGACAGTGCCCTGTCCTATCACTAGTCTGTTTCATGCATGATTGTTCAGCGAAAACATTTTTCCATTGTATTAAACTGTTTATAGCTTAATTATCCCAGAACCTCTCAGCTATTGTTCTTTTCCTTTCCCCTCTAATTTTTGGGTTGATTCAGTGTTCACAAATGTGAAAAACTACTTCTCTGTGACAGATGTAGGGCAAACAGGTACCATGAAAACATCCCCACACATCTCTGCTAATGCATGGCTGTTCTGTTCCATTGCCTTCCTTCAGTCAATTAGACACTACTAACTAGTAACTAGTTGTAGGATGTAAACAAACAAAAGACCACATCATTATTCCCTCTCTCAGTTTTTACTGAGGCTAATTGGTCTTTGAAGTCTTCAATGGTTTTAAATAGCTAAAGATTGGGTTAAGTGAGATTCGATCCTCTGGAACTAAGAATAAAGGAAGTAAAATTGCTTCCACATGCAAACAAAGTAGAGATTGAAGTCATACTTTAACAAAATTGTATTGAAACTTTTATTTCCCAGTCCTTCCTTCCAGTCTTGCGTCATGAAGCATTGTCAAACAAATTCAGTTCTGCCCTTCCGACCAAACCCTCATTACAGACTCTTCACTTATTACCATCGCTCCTCTTCATACGTACATTCAGAGGACACCAACAGCTCTTCTTTGTGCATGTTCAGGTGCACTGACCTGTTCTTTTTGCCCTCTTTTCTTCCTCTGGGTATTTGCTCCCGTCTCCCTGTGTCTCATTTATTTTCATCCTTCCAAGCTGCTCTGTTTCTGAGATTATGCAAACAAAAATATAAATCATTCAGGCTCTTTCTCTGAGATGATTGTTGTTGTGATCCTCTGCATATTCTTCTTCAGGTTCCAAACCACAGAGGCCTAGAAAACAAAAATTTTATTTCACATTCAGCATATGATCATGAAAGAGGGCATCTGCACTGTGTGGGCTTTAGAAGTAGATGGATGCCCATTTTGACTTCTCATTACATTAAGAAAAAGATCAGTAGCATGTCCCAGTGGCATCTCTCAGTGATGTACTTTCTTTTTTAAGTGCCCAGTCTCAGATTAAGAGGCTTTGCAAGTATGGACTATTTCCAAATTGCTCAGTCCCCGATGTCCACTGAGATTCACTTATTTTAGTGACTAAACAAAAAATTGAGTCCTCCTTTAATAGACATCTTGCTGTTAGACCATATGTGCATCACGAGACAGCTCCCAACTTCTATAGCCTTCATTAAAGCTTCAATTGAAATGGCTAATGCCAACGCCCATTTGCCTAGCAAGCCAGTTTACCATAAACATGGGAGTAACACTGCTCTTGTTGTATTCTTGCTCTCCAGAGATACGCAGTCTGAGTACTCAATCTGGTTCCAGTTTGATGGACTGGTGTGTGCAGTTTATCTGCAAAGTTAGACAACACATGTATTTTCCGAACCCTGAGATTACTGTCCAGTAGATATTGCTCATGCATTTCAGCTATGAGAATGGAATATCTGTTTAGCAGGAGTTCATATGCTAAAGTATAAAAATCAGTGCAAGTTTTGATGAAGTGGCCTTTGCTTTGCCACTCAAGTCTACATGCAGAATACCACAGGAAGATCTGTGGACACAACTATACTCATTAAAATACAGATGCAAATTTTTTCTTCCTCTCACTTACATGAAGAGAAATATTGGTTTTCTGCTTCTTTTTGGATACATTGTAAAGATGTAACCATTACTCTCGTCAGATTACATATGTATTTAAAAGATACAGATCACTTTATTGGATGTTGAATCAGGATTAAGAAAATTCCAAATATATGGCAATTAAAAATTAAATTTAAAAATAAAATTATAGAAAAAAAGTGGAAAATTAGTCAGTTTTTTTAAGTACTATGATCAGAAGTACAAGTTGTGAAGAAATTCAATTTACAAAATGTCATCAGTCCAAATGATTTTGAAACACAAATATTAATCCAACTATCCTAGTGTCCACAGTATCATCCGGTTATTCAAATTGTACTTACTGTTTGGTAAACTTGCTCAGTTATACTCAGTTGTGAACTAGATTTGACACCCATGTTTCAAAATCGCCTCTCCAATTTCATATATTCGTTTTAGTTGTTTAAAATTACATTGGGACCAGTTTGACACTTTTCACTTGTAAGCATATTTACTCAGAAGTAGATTTATTTTCTTATTTGTTTTTTACCTCTGATTGCCCACATTCAGGTGGTCACAGTCCTTTATGAAGTTGCTGGTTCTCCTGGATAAAATATGTAAAAATATTGGGAAAAGGTGACAATCAGATGTGTCTTCTTTGATATTTCTGGGTATAAATGTGTTTCTTCATTATTTTTACCCAAGTGTCCTTCAGTCAGTGACTGTCCAATATCTAGGACAGAGCTGAACACTAACCACTGTTGGTTTACAAACTGAGTGATAATCAAATGCTTTAAAATGCAATTCATTTGTTTCTGCATTTAATAAAGAATTATCCTGTCCATTTCTTTCCATTTTGATCTTGTGCAAACATTTGTGTTCATTTAGATAGCCCTCTTTTCTTGACCATGATCTGTCCACTCAGTTGTTGTGAATTTCCCCTTTAATGATAAGAAACAAAAATGGCTTACTCTAGAGGAAGAGTCAAGAACAGAAATTAGAGGCATGTAAGGATGTTGTATTCCGTTTGATTTTTATGATGGAGTCTCTGATTTCTTTGGGAGTGATTGCTCAATTTATGCTTTTACAAGAACCAAAATCAAGTGATTACTTTGAAAATATGTCTTGACAGATATGGCTGTGCAAAATGCAGTCTCCATCATTTCCTCACACCTATTATCTGTAGTTTGTTCTCTTCAGATGAAAAAAAAAGGCAGTCTTCTGTTTAGACGATGATATTTTTTTACCTCTGATCTTTTTGTCAAGCAGAGACCATCAAATAAAAAAAATGGATCTACCTATAACTGCAGACTTCCACCTCACAAAGCTCAATGATACAGAGCAGTGCATATGGTATGAAGTTTTCTAGTCAGGCCTGAATGTAACAGCTAATATAAGCCACTAAACAGCTTCTGAGACATTTTTGAAATTTCTTAAAATAATATAATTATTTGATTACTATTAACAATTTTCATAGTACCTCCTTCTCTTTTTATTGTGACACACTTTCCTTTAAAGCCTTGTTATTGCCAAGTTGTTGATGTTTTCTGGTCATGGCACTAATTATAAAATAGAGGTAACCTTCCTTCATTCAATAACTTGCAAGAAAAAGTGATTTAAAGAGAGATACTTAGCATAGAAAACTCATAAACTTCCACCTAAATAAGCAGTTAGAGAACAGCAGATGTTTTTAGATTGCATTGGTAAATGTTGCAGTGTTATAGACCGATCAATACAGTTAATGTTAATTATAATGCACTTATAATGCACTTTTGTCAAAATGAGGCTTTTTCTTAAAGTTAATTTCTGATTTATTTCATTTTCCATAGAGTAATTCTGCAAACCTAGTGTCTTTCGCATTTCATGCCTGCTAATGGAAAGCTGGATTCATTTGGGTATTAATCTGGCTCAAGTATATTAGAACAGACTTTGATATGGTTGATGGAAAAGCATATCAGATATTTACAGAAGACCTGGTTTTTATTTTTTCATGGTATTGTGTTAAGTTACTTGGCTCGGTATAAACCAAGCAATGTTCGAGAACTTTCAAAGTCTCAAGTTCTTGAAATTCTAATCTCATGCACTTGTACAGTCACATAATGCTGTTGGCTTTGGAAGCTTAACTGTTGAATTAGAAAGCAAATTGGATTTTTGCTATAGAAAATAGCATGAATTTTTTGCCATTTGATTTCTGAAATGCTTTAATTTAAAATATGTGTTTCTAATGTGTTGTTTAAGCTTTCTCATAAGATCGTTGGGACTGAAGCAGTGCTGTATTTTCATTGTGTGCAGTACCTGGAAGAGTGGAACGTTTTTCAACATGAGAGTGCTGCTGCAATATCAATTGTAGCTGCTCTGTGAAGTATAATGGTTGCTTTTTAAATAAGTCAGTTTATCCTACTCTGCTCTTCTGGTGTCTCAAATGCCATTTTGTAGGCCATTTTTTGTTCATAATACAGCACAGTAGAAAATGTGGCAATATAATAAAGGGCCTCATATAAAAGACAAAACAAAGGCAAAAAAAGTCCCTGAGACAACTGTCATAATGAAAGCAAAATGTAATTAACTCATTGAAAATATTAAAGAGCTATTGTGCTTTTGAAGTATCAGTATTTTCCTCCGTCTGCAACACTGAATGTATACCTATGCCACATATACAGAAAGTGAGTTTCTCATCCCAGTTGCTCAAATTTAAAAGAAATCCAATGCAGTTAGTCTGAGCCTACATCAGTCTAATGCTTGGCCCATTGATTTAGCACATCTGTATTTTATGCACACACTTTCATTTACATCTGCTCAGACAGCTATCCCACTATTAAAGTCTAACATTTCACAACCTGTGAAACAGCACATTTATTTTTTTCTGATAAATACTTGTTCAGAGCACTTCTTTTTCTGTCCTCTTTTCTTGGAAGAAAATAGTGTTATGCAAGTGCCTACATCCATACAGCAGTGACAGAAATAGAGAATATTGCTCTGACTTCAACATACTCACTGAAAAATGAACTGAAAATATTCTCTTTGTGAGACTGCCAGTCTGACTTTTTACTGTTGCTTGTACAAATGCTGACTCTGACCAAGGAAGGCTCTTTCTCCTACCCTCATCACCAGTCTGAAAACATCTCATTAGCCTAATGAGGGCAACGATGGGCAAGAGTTAACAGAGCTGATTTGATCAGCAGGCATTAGAGTTGTTCTTGCCTGGACAGTGGTGGACAAATACAGACTGTGTACTGACAGGCAGGTCATCTCTGAGTTTCAAGATGAAGGAAAAGAAAGGTTCAGTTCAGATTTTCACCTGACTTTTTAACACTGTGGCTCTCTGTGTTCCCTTCTGAAATCTTTCTTAATACATTCTGATACTATTTAGATTAAAAATGTCATTCACATTTGGATACAGCTAAACCTCCAGTGTCCCTTTCTGCCAGTGTTCAGTTATCATAAACGTGGCTCTATTGACTAGGATGAAATAGGTCTTTCTTATATTACTAGGGTTATTTGTAAAATGACCCTCTGCTATTACTGGAATTGCTTCCCTCTGAAGTACTGAGAGATACAGTGCAGAAGTTTCTGAATAGTTTAAATCTACAATACATTGATAGGTAATTTTTCTCTCTCTTGGGGTATACCAGACATTTTAAGCCAGAGAAGGGCTATTTTGTCCCACATCAGGACTTCTGGGCAGGCAAAGAACTAGGGAATGACAGATGTTGAGTGAGGTGCAATAATCCTGAGACAGTGCTTGCTTGGAAAGCTTCCAGATTAGTCTTACTTTTTTAAAGCCTGAGATCATCAAACTTGAGTCCAAGGCTAGAGAGCTCCCTTCTCTCTCAGACAGTAAGTACGAGTTGTTCTTCTTTTCTGCCAAGACAGGGACTGAGCACCAGACTGCCCTTTAGACTCCCACAGCTGGGGAACGTGGCATGAAACTTCTATGTCTCCCTGATGTGGTCTCCAAGTTAGAGGAGGAGTAAGTATCCTTGTCCCCCTCCACCTCCCTGCAAGGAGAGACACCAGTGCGGGAAGGGGAGGTGGGGAAGGAGCTGGGTATGAAAACTTGCTCCAAGTGCTCTTTATTTGAAAGACTTTGCAGAAAATCTGAGTGGGTCTGGGAGGAAGGAGACTAAGGGCTAGGTTTGAAAAGCTGGGTCAGAACTGTGTTTACAGATCTCACTTTTTTTGTTACTTCAGGCTTGATTATACTGTAGCTGGGGAGGCAAAGAGGGTTGTAAGGCTTCTGCTCACAGAGCATGTTATTGGTTATACAGCTGTACACCCATTCACATTCTGTCAACCTCATGTTTTCTCCCTTACCCATCCCTGTACGTGTCAAAACTGATAACTCAAAGGCACAGATCAAAACTCTTTACAGAGATGTTGGTTCCAGTCTTAGTTTTTGCATAAAGTTAGATATTCACAGGCCACTCTATACCAGTATATTCCTATGTGAAATATATATTTGCCATGATCTTTTCTGGAATGGGGACAGATCCTGAGCATATCTCCTTGAAGTCAGAGAGACAATGTTAGTATCAAAAATCTATCATTTCCTAATAACAAGGTTGATTCTGTGCTTTTCCTCAAGAAAATACTTTCTGAAGTATTTCAGCATTCAACAGAGCTTAAATTAATCTAAAAATGATAGAATGTAATAGAGGATTACACTATCTCAGTGATGCAACTTCACAGCAGTCACTTCTTTTCAGACTCTTTAGGATTTTTCAAAAACCGTGAAATGTCTGCATTTTAAAATAGTTTTCTGAACAGAGCAAAGAAAACACAGAGGACATCAATGACCTTAACTCTTCATATGAATCTTTGTCTACTGTCTGATAATGGCAGTATGCTGACAAGCTGCTTCATTTTTGCCCAAGTAATTAAATATTATTCCAACCTTTTCAAGCTCAGCCTAATGATAGAGGATTGCATTCAGGAAGAGAGCCTGTGTGGGAGTCTGTCAGAGATGCTTTGCTTGCTTCAAGAATATACAAGTGCTCAGTTCACAGAAACATACTAACTAACCCTTTTTTCCCAGCAGCAGCTTGTTACAGAGAAGTTTTACCCACAGTGCAGAAGCACTCACATGGTGCTCATACATGCCAGTGTTCCTATTCTGGCCAAGCTGGTCCAGGACTGCAAAATCCTCATGAAGATATTTTCCACGAAGGTTCCCTGAGGAAAATGGGTAGGGAGGCTTTTGACAGCGTCAGCTGCCTCTACTGTTCTTTCACAGATATATATGTCTCTCACAGTTGGAATTTTGGAGTTCAAAAATAAAGTAATAGTAGAAGAAACTGATGTTAATCTCCATAGGCCCCATTAGCTCAACAACTTGCTTAGTCTCTAATGTGTGATAGCAGGGTGCAAGAGAGGTTGCTATAGTGTTAGCTTGCCTTCCTGTGTATCTTTTAGTCTTAGCAGCTATGCAGAAATGCCAACATAACTCAAAAGTAATTGTTGTGCTGTGATAATCAGAATTGCTGCACTTTGTCAGCTCATTAGGGAGGCAAATATATCTCATTTACAAAGGAACTTTTTGGCTGATGATTAAAGTACAGGACTGAAATTCAGTTACCGAAGATCATGTTTCCATCTCTGTAGTATCTGGGGTTTTTTCAATGTTTTGTTGTTTTTTTTTTTTTCTGTGAAAACTTTGATTAGCCATACTGTGCCTCAGTTTCCTTTCAGGTATCAGGAAGATAATATATTGGCAGCTTTTGACTGACAAGTTTAATGTTTGTCAGGTGCTTTGAGATGTTTAGATAAAAGGGTCTCTTGAAGCACAAATTACAGAGGTAAGCATGGCTGAGGTGGAAGTGCCCTATTCCTATTTCGGTGTCAGCAGCTGCCAGTCTTTTAACTGATTTTTTGTGAAAGTCTGGCTGGCAGCACTGTCTAATGTTCTGTTTCATTCCATTTATGGGGAGAGAGCTTCGTTTTGCTAGGAAGCTATTACATCTTGTATATGAGTAGTCTGGGTAACTTTGCTACATGGAGGTAAATTTCAGCTGATTAGGGTCAACCAGTTAATGTTTAAGCTCAAGTGCTTAATGCTGCATCTAAGTCTATACCTAGCTATATGTCAGTCAAAAGTCATTGTTTGTAAAGATGACATCAAGATGCACAGTTAAGGTGTCTTTGTCCCTCTTGAAACATCACCTTTCTTAGGTCACCAGCTATCACCTTTCTTGGGTGGAATCCTCTTTCGCCTTTCACAAGAGAGGTTCAGGGAGGAAGTTCTTCAGTGATTCCCTCTTTCCAACATAGCCATTGTGAGTTTAACTTGTTGTTTGCAGCTCTGCACACGCACTGCAGGAACAACAGAAGTGAGTCAGGGCGCTTGGTAGTTAGAGACTTTGCATTATCCTCTGCCCTCATACTATCTTGTGTTTCATGGGTAGATTCCTTTGGCATTACCCCAACACAAATGAAGATTAGTATACCTACAGTAACTCTTGGAAAACTGAAAAATGCAGATATTTTAAGGGGAAGGTGTTCATTAGGCTTCCTGAATGAGCTCTTCATTTTTAGAGTTCACACAGCGTTAGAGGGAAAAAAGACTATCAACCAAATGGGATTTCACATCAGGGCAGAGGATATGTAAATGAGTCTTAGCCTGTTTGATCAGAGGCTTTTTCATCATATGTGCATCATGTTGGGAGAGGTTGGCAACTGGGGGAAGCAATTAATCTTGCATTGTTTTCACTGTAGCATGTCTATTTTTGATTAATTATCTTTAACTTAGGTTCACTACTTTGAAGAAATAATTATAATTTATTAACCAAAAACCTTTTCTGATAATCCACAGTGATGATCATGCAAGTGTGTATGTTTGTGTGAATCCATACAGTCTTCTAGCTATAAACCAAACAGGCTTATAGCTTCTGCAGGGATGAGTTCAACTATGTGGATTTCATGTGCCTTCTAGCTAGAGGTCAGCACCTTGTAGGAATCCTCCAAGTTCACAGGTCAGATACTGACTTTTCACTGTCGTATTTGAAAGGTGATAAGTAATATTTACCATATTATTATTAAACTGTCCATTGATTATCACTGTCTATAATAATTACTGTCAGTTAGCAATGTCTTATGCAATGCAACTAGTGATTTCCTACTTAATTATCATAAAACCTTGCACTCTTCTACTTTTATACCCTAGAATTTAACAGACACATGTTCAGTTCTCAGGAATCTACCTTAATCTCTAAAAATGAGGCAGGCTAGGGATCCAAGAACACTTGAAGACCACTATATTTCAAAGCAAGCAAGGAAAAAAGTAGCTTTATCAGCAGCAGAGATAAGGAAGCCTGGTAACCAAAGAAATTTGATCTTCTCATTGAATTATTTGATCTAATTCGACCAAAGCTTTTTGCTAGCTGGAACATTCCTAACGTGCTATTATCACTGTCGAAATTCTTTGTTGTTGAGTAATATTTGCAGCTTTTCCCTTGAAGCAGAGGGGACAGTAATGGAGAGCCTGCTTTACTTAGTCACTTACTTTTGTAAGTAAGATTTTGCTGAAATACATCTCTATATTCAAAAAACGTAAGGGGAAGGATGGAAAGATGCGCGTGCATACTTACAGTTGCACACATTTTGATCCTAAACACCTCACAATCTAAGGAACCCAGGCTAAAAATTAAACCTGCAGCATTAACAAAAAGTGTTCTAAAGCAATAATAACGTCATTTTGATTGGAATATGCCTGACGTTTCTTGCACTCTCTGCTAAAAAAATTTTAAGTTGGTGTGAAGATAGGAAGCTCTTCCACCTTCCATTGTCCTTCCTTACCTTGACAGCACACAAGACCACAGAATAGAAGATTTGGTCAAGTAGTCCCATTTTACTAGGCCTTGTTCAGTGGCAAAAAGTGTAAGAGTCTGTTGTTACTCTATTTTGCTTTTGCAAACTCTAGCAGGAAAAGTCAGCACTGTTATGAAATTCATTATAATCACAAGTATCGGTGTGTCTGGAGTAGCTGTGGAAACTGTTGAGTCCTCTAGGGGATGTTTATTTCAGTTGTTTCATTTGTTCTAGCTATTTAGATTGTCCCTCGTCTGGATTTCTTTCTCTATTTGCTGCACCTTCAAAGTAAATACATACCTCAGAGTTCTAACAGCTGGCAGCTCTCTTGGGCTTAACAGAAGAAACATATTTTTCTCCCCCACCCCCACCCTGTGAGTAACTTAAATGCAGTGATACACTCTTTTGGGCTTTCGTGTTTCTGACTATATATAAATAAACCAGATGCAAGTTCTTTAGAGCAGGGTTCCTGTCATTTTGCATTTGTCTGTAAAGCACCTTGGTATTTATGTTTGGTATTAAACAAACAATCCAGTCTTATATCTGATAAAGCACAGCAAATAATGATGATTAATCAAAGAAAATGTAATCTTCAGTCTAGCTTTAAGAAATATCTCCAGCTGTCTCAGGACTACTAAAACCTGTTTCTTCTTTCCATGTAAATGAGCTGTTTACAGATACTAAATTTAAATCACCCATGATTTTTGTACAATTTTTCTAGGGTTTTTTAATGTCCTACTTTAAAATGATCCCAGCTACTCTTGTAACCCTAGTGAGTAGATGGATTTCTTATTTTTAGTCAGGTATTTATTTCAACAGTGTATTCTGATACCTTTCTGGAATTCATAGGATTTTATGTTTAGTTATACTATGCAGTTACAAGGATTTCCTTGAAGACTTCTATCCTCAGGCAATAAACACAAGCCTTCAGTGTTTCCTTACTAGCCCCTGAAAGTGTTAAGAAAGAATGCTTCCTGATTCTTGTTTTTATCAAGCTCTTACATGACCATATTTCCCTCCAGTACCTCAGCAAAAAGTTGTAAGGATTACAGGATGCTGAAATTTTTACATCTAAAAAGGGAATTTAGCTCCATTTGTAAGGGACAGTTTGATTTTGCTCCTATATTGTCTAGTAAAAATGCCATGTGCCTCTGAACATGGAAGTGATGTAACAAGAGACAAAATTTACATTTATAAAGTTTTAGTTTGGTATCGTTTCAACCTTTTGCCCGAGAGCTCCATATCATATGAGTATGTCTTTACAGGTAAATACACTAATGCTATTCACAGTCCCGTATACGTCTGTGGTAAATTGAGAACAAGGCTACTTCTCAGTCCAAAATCTGAGGGCAGAACCAAATCTCTCAGTGACTGGTACCAAACAACGCCATATATCCTCAAAGTCACATCAAGCAACCTGACTGCAAAGGGCAAATTTTAAATTTCATTTCCAGCTAGTAGACTGAAAATCAGCCTTATAATGTGTATAATTCTTGAGATATTGTCTCTTTTGTTAGACTTCTCTTCCAGATAGATCCAAGTACTTTTGTAAGATACACGGTCCTCAAAAATGCAGTCTTTCTGTAAGTAAAATCAGGAAAGATTCCTCTGTTGGTTAAACGTCCAAGTCCAGTCCTTTGGAAGAATGGCAAGGGTAGTCATAACTTCTCATTTATTGACAAAAGCTGAGCAGCATAGCTCATAGCACATTCTCATAATTGTGTGATTCCATGAAGTTATATATTTTGAATGTTTTTCCCTTAGCCAATTCAATTTTTAAGCAGAAGTTTTAATTTACTTTAATACCCTGAGTATTTGCTAATTTTTTTTAATATTGAATGCTATTGCATCCTGGTATCTGCCTTGACAAGTAAAAATGACTGCTATGAAATGCCAGTTTGCCTGCTTTAGAGAGAAGAGTGAGAAAAAATATCCAAGTTTACCTGTAAACTTTCATTTTTCAAGTATTAATATCCCCTGATTTAGGTGACTGTAGGATAAAAAATTATTTAGAAATAAAAATGGAGATTGATATCCAAGGACTTGTGTTTGCTGTTATTAGGTGAAGCTTGCCAGGCTCCATCATGCTTAGGGCATTGCTTGACTGTTTAGAGCATTGCTTGACTGAAGGCTGCAAATTTGAATGAATCTAAACTTTTTTTGCTGTCAGCAGCTGGCAAAGATGGTTGCATCCCAGGATGTGAGCAGATTTCAATGTGCATTGTCAAACACAGGTATTTGGGTATTTTTCAGGTAAGAATGTTTAATTTTCTGCTTGAGGACAGAGCTTCAGTTTTCAAGCTGCTGTTCACTGGTTTAGCATGACAGGTAGGGTGTTCAGGCTCCTGCCTAAACTTGTGCACTCTGCACTTGCGGTCTAAGTCTGCATTGCCTATAGAGTTACTAGGCCAGGCTATAGCTATGTAGGTAGTTGTCCAGTCTGACAGCCCAAGGAGATCATGCAGACTGCCCTGGTGGACCTGGGAGTCACCACATCCCTCTCTCAACAGCCTGCCTTCCTCACGGTGGGACCACATGAGCTTTCTTGTACCAAGCCCAGTCCTGTACCCACCTCCCCCACCGCCTGCTGCCAGCCCCAAGGTGTGAGGTGCAACTAAGGCAACGTGGCAAATCAAGCTGAGATGTGCAGAGACTGGCTGTCACTCTCTTGCTCTCTCTCTCAGTATAGGACCTAGTGCTGACCCTGAGGTTAAGTACTGCTGATGGAGTCCCTAGCCCTTTCCATCACAGCGTTGTCTTGATGAGACCTAGCTGAAGAATTGCAAGACAGAAGCATGGCATGAACCGAGTGGGACGGTGAGGGGCCCACTGCTGTGCCTTGCTCCATGGACCTCTTTTTATTCCTCTATTTTTATTTCAGTCCATCAGCTGGAACTTTTGTGTGTGCTGCAGGGAAGAAGAAAACAAAGATATAGACTGTAGCATCTTAGATAGTAGCCTTTCCCAGAAACACTTTTCAAAGTGGTTTTTTGAGAACTCCAAGGTGGCAAAATTCAGCTTTGCCTACAGAGTCAAGAAGTCTTGAACCAGGCATGCCAACTAATAAAATCCATAGTTCCTTGCAAGCAACCAGAATAGGTTAGTTAGTATTTATATTTCCTTTCAAGCTTTTCAATTTCCTCCTGCGGGTCATAGGAAGAAATCCTTATAACAGTCTCATTGATTTGCACTTCTAAATTCTGTTCTCAGAAGTAATTTAGGAGCAAAATGACATTAACTGTCAAGGAGACTTATGATTCAAAATGTCTGCCCCTTTTGAAAATGAGCTTTAGTTTCTAAATCTGGTACTTTTTTTGAAATCTAAACTAGGCAGAAGATAGTACAAGACATTTTTGGAGAAAGACCAGATTTTAAAGACTACAAGACAAAAGTATTGATAAATATCCAAAAACATTTCAGTTTTTCTTGCAGCTGTCTGTGGAATTGCTTTTCTTTTTTGAAAAACTTAAAGTAAGTGTTCATCAAGTAAATAATAACCAATGCTTAGGACCCTTAAAAGTTGAAAAGGAAAAAGTCATCTGTTACTGAAAATATTTATCAGCAATTAGTTCTGAGTACTTCTTCTGCTGTATGTCTTTGCTACAGTTATCAAAATCGTGCCCACTCAGGATCTATGGAAATAACAACTAACCATGCACTGCAGAGAGGACTTTTTCAAGAAAAAAAAAAAAAAAAAAAAAAAGACTTATTTTGAGTCTTTCCTTTTAACTCGAACATTCTGGATAAATATAGGGAAGAGATACGTCTGTTTATCTTCTCTATATACTTCTCAACAGTTTCCACAATTTTTTCCGAATTTTCACTGAAAAAATTGGCATTACCAACCAAAGTCTCTGTTTTCTGTAACATATTCAACAGTAAAGTCTCACAAAGCAAAATCCTTCTTTGTCCTGCATAACCTATAGTGTGTGCACTAGCATGTCTGTTATCAGTGCAATGCACTATGCGACTGCAAGCTGTAATACAATCAGGTTTTCATTTATATTAATGTGACTAAGCTCTGTGTTTGATCATGTTAAAAGATATGCACTTTCTAAATGTAATTCCCATATATTAATATATTACCTACAAAAGGCCATTGTTTATGTACTGTGACTCACATGAGGATTCTGAATGAAAATTTATCAGTGAGATTGGTAATATTCTCATTTAGGTTTAGATTAGAAGGGTTTTTTAAAAAATACAATTCACATGAAATCTGTGAATTGCCATCAGCAGCAGATTTACTATCAGCATCACAAGACAAAAATCATCATTATGTATAAATCAAATCCCACAGTCCTGTTCAGGAATACATCCATTATTATTGAGTGAAAACTGAAATTTGCATTCGTACTATGGGGAAATTGCCTTCTTCATGCACGGGGAGCTTTGGCAAAACAAAATCCAGATCTCAGCACTGTGTCCCATCATGATCCCTATATTACAATTAGGGCTGTGCCGGTAGTTGATTTCCCAGCAGTTGATATTCATAAAGCTGAAAGTAACCAACAGCCTTTTCCCCAGTAAAGCAGTGGTTAGAGAACATTCTCAAAAGGCAGAAAACCTGGCTCAGTTTCTTCCTTTGCTTGGAGAGACTTGAACTCTCATTTCCCAAAGAGGTCCATTTTGCATTTGTTGTTAATTCAACATGAACTGGAACAAAGACTTAGATGTAAGTATTCAAGTGCTGAGATGTCCTACTCTCTGTTATCATAATCTTGTGGTTTTCCTCACCAGACAATTTTTTGTAAGGTACCGGCACTGGCTTCATACCCCTTTAAAGAAAGGAAGGAATTCAACCTGAGTCTAACCACCTCCTAAATAAGTGCACTCCCCACCGAGGTATGAAGTAGAAGGGGATTATATGCACATACTTATTGTCATTTAGCTCTCCTGAGAACTTAGGAAATTGCATTCTTCTGGATACTTCCTTATGATTTCTTTTCACACAGCACAGATGCTAAATTAGTAGTAACTGGAGCCCTGTCAGTAAACTGGAGCTCTGTTCCTATTTACTTCAAAAATGCACCTGAACAGCATTTTATATTAATGTCACTTGTCAGAGAATGAAAAGATACTGATCTGATTGGTTATGATTACCTTGTATACCCCTATTTACAGATAGAGATTATCCTGCCTGACAGAGTTAAAGGTTTTAAGAGGTAAAATTAGGAGAATAGGGAAAGTTATGGGGATACAGTATTACACTGTAGGGTTTCTCTCTGGAGAAGTTAGTTATTGAGGAGTAGTTTAGCTAGGCTGGGAAATTTTAGTCTGCCAGGCTAGACATAGTTTCGGAGGAGATAATGAAGCCTTAAAGACAGCAGGGTTTACTGGGGATGAAGATGAATGATAAATTGTTACCAGCAGCTGGATAATAGTCTCTGACAAAGAAAGGGGTGCATAAACTGAAGGAAGCAGATTGTATGTGCTGGGCTGACTGGAATATATCAAAGCTTCAAGGAAAATTTACTTTGAGGGAGGAAAGGAATATCCAAAGAAGGTTATTTTATTTTTAACTTTCTGCTCTGTATGTGTGCACCTTTGAAAAAGGGAGTGCTTTGTTCTGAAAAAGCTGTTCTAAAAAGCTGCAGTCAGCTCAGTAGTCACAAATCCCTGAAGGAAGAAGGGTTCATAGATGCCAGATGCACTTGTCATGCTACCAGAGTGGAGAAATGGGAATGTCTGGCCAGTGATCCATTTCAGGTTTCATCTTTTGAGAGAGTGGCCTGGTCACTGACTACATGGCAGAAAGACGGAAACAGTCCAAAGGGAAGCTCTCCCAAACACGGTGATGCTCAGTGTTGTTCGGTGACCATTTTTAGCCAGCAACAAAGACAGCTGAAGACATCTCTGTCCCCAGGCACTTGTTCTACAGCTTACTAGCCCATCAGTTTTGTAAACATTACTTTTACTGGGGCTGCACTGTAACCTGGAGCAGCAAAACCATCAGGCTCGAAAGAAACCAACCAACCTGGACTGGGAACTTCTTTAAATCTCAGTTGGTCATTCTCCTGACCACCATGTCAGCACGGCCACTCAGACACACTTTGGCATTACAAAGGGGGAGACAGATTGCAGCATTAAGCCCTAAGGGAACGGCCACAGATGGGGAAGGGTGTGGGCACCTGTTCAGCCCGCTCAACCAGCGTGGTTTACACACCCTTGTGATGTTCATATTGCTCACCATGTGCACTGGGGCTGGCCATGTACTGCAAATTGTTGCATGTGTTTCTAAGCTACAGTAGATATTGGTTGATGGTTTGTCATAGATTTAGGAAGATATGGTTAAATGAGCATGGGATCTACATGGACACAGCTTAGCTTTGTCAAGAGAGTGAAAAACTTTTCTTTTTCTGAAAGCATATAATACTGCTGATTTTTTGCTTGCATACCACAAACTAGCATTTGTCTACAGAAAAGCTTGGAATAAGAGAGACGGTTAGCTTGTAGGTAGTTAAAATCTTATTCTTATCCATGGGTAGGGGAATGACCTGGGACACACCTGTTATATTATATGAAGTACAACAGAAAACCACTGAGGCAATATCAGATGGCTCTTTGACAAAATATTATGTGGTGCTACCGCATTACTGAAAAACTACTGACAATTTTTAAAGGGAATGTTGTGGTGCAGTTTTCCACAAGATACTGATTAATATGCTGTTGAGTCTATAAATAAGGTGCCAACCAATGACAGTTGTGACAGCATTTCTGCACTTCGCTAGGATGGGACCAAGATCAGTAAGTCAGTTCACATAGGCCAGTTATCTACTATCTAACAGTAATGAATGATGAAAGGCAGGATATGAGTTGCTATTTAGAGAGAGTGTTCAGAAAAAAGGACAAGATGAAAATTTCTTCATACAACTTTAGTCACGTTACAAACATACTCAGACAGAAAAATGAGAGAAATGTCTAAGTGCAAAACAAGCAATAAATCCAAAGATAATAAAAAGTGGTGACTGGCAGTTCAAGGCCACACACCACATTTCACCATGTGTCCAAAAAAAAGCAGAGAAAGAAAACCCCAAACAACCTTCTAATCCTTGGTTTAAGCTTAAGGTAATTAGTCCTCTAGGCCTGTGTCTTTTCTTATACAAGTTCCTTTTTGATACAGCCTCAACTGGTTTACAATTAAACACATAAATAACAGCATAACCTTTTTTTTTTTTCTGTGTTCTGGACCAGATTCTAATTTTGAAATATCTTTATGGAGGTTTTTACTGTGGAAACAGTGAGGTTGCAGTAAAAACATTGGTGGAAAAAGAGGAACCATTTAACAAATGCGGGGCCTGGGATGCTCTGCTTTGGGAACAACTCAAACACATGGGTTTGTGTATGCATCTCTCTGTGTGCAGTTTGTAATTTCTTAACTCTGTTTTTCCTAGGAGATTAATGAAAGTCTATGCAGTCTTTTTGTCTTCACTAGAATTAATGAAATGGAGTAGCTTCCCTAAATTTGCAGAATATAGTAGGAAATCTAAAGCCAATGGAAACTATAAACAAAACAAATCTCACTCAAATTATTGATATAGACTACTAAAATAATAATGTCTTCAGTATCCCAGACAGTGGTTTGTAACTACCAGCATGTGTTCAGTTTTTTATGATAGTTGTGTATCTTAACCAACACTAGTTTATAAAAAGACCTATTAATATTTCAACAGTCTGTATCAATAATTTGTGTGACATTTATTTTGCTTAAAGTTTTGCCCTGACTTTTCTCTTCTTTATACTGATCATCCTCATCTCTCTCAGCCTCTCCTCATATGACAGATGTTCCAGTCCCTTAATCACTGGACTCACTCCAGAACATCTATGTCAGTCTTGTACTGGGGAGGCCAACACTGAACCCAGCACTCCAGATATGTCTCACCAGGGCTGGATAGAGGGGAAGGATCAGTCCCCTCCATCTGCTGCCAATACCCTTCTTGCCACGAGGACCTTCTTTTGTTTGCTTGTTACTTAAAAAAATGTTCTTTCTTTTGTTGAGTCTTTAAGAAAAAATACATTTTTGCAACTATCAGGAACAATAACTTGTGAACTGTAATGAAATTTAGGAATTGTCATACTGAAGGTATTGACACTGATTTTGGTCACCTGTGTGTCTATGTTTGGAGGATAGTCTGCGTTACACAGCAGCTAGTACCAAATCCTTGTGGGATACAAAATGCTGGTAGGATATCATATGATTCCCAATATGTTTTCTCCTTACAGGTCAGCCCTGAAACTTTAAGTTTTACTTTTGTTTGGGTTTGCTGTTTGACGTTATAGCTAGACAATTTTATTAATAGGATTATGTGTCAATTTCCTTTAATTTTGCTAGTTTGTTAATCTCAAGGGCATCTTGTGACAATCTATTCCACATGCCGGTCACACTTTTATGTTTTGCCTATTCAGTCATACTGTTCTTCTTTATTCAAATTTGGATTTGCCGTCTTTCAGTGTATCTGGATGTCATTTTAGTCCTATCCTGAGAAAAGATGAGAGAAGATAATAATTATCTTTCTTTATTCATAATTTACACTCTTTATTATTTCTTGTATCCCTTGTGATTTAAATGCTTTTAAATTAAAAATCCTATTCTCTTTTTGAGATTTTTTTCCTGTACAAATCATTCTTGTTGCCATAAGGGCGTTGTTTTTGCAAATGATGTCAGCAGAATCATTTTATGGCATTTTAGCTTTATGCTTAATAGTTGTATATCAAAGTTTATAATCACTTATGCCTGATGATTGACTGATTACTGCTTTCTGCTGTAAACATGCACACAGGCATCTCTCTTTGTGTTTCACCTCACCAGTGAAAATGTGGGTGATTTTCCATTTGTTAAAGAAATACAAAAACTATTTGCCTGCTTTTTTTATTTCTTACTTTTCCTAAGCAAAAATCCCACTCTGCTCTTCACGATTTCCTTGCTGTTTACCAGAGGGACATTAATTAAAAAATCAGGTATTATGAAAAGTCATTATTGCTTAAAGACTTTAAAATCTGTGCTTTTGTGACTCCCTTGTTACCTATTTTCATATAACCTCTTCCAAATTCGTTAAGCTGATACAAATTGAGATAAATTAGATCATTTGTAGCTAGTATTTACTGCCAAATTCAGATCAGTAGTCTGTGTGCTTCACTGTGCAGAGCATGGCATTGTGTGCTGGGTTCTCTTGCAGGATGAAATCTCAGATTTACTCTCAGTCCAGACAGTTATTTTGCTTCCCCAACGTAGATGGTAGTCATTGCTTTCCTCATTTTCGTTCCACAATTGTCAATACTTACTTCCTGTGTGCTCATTCTGTCCAATGCATTCTGAGCTGCAGAAAATGCCAGCAGGTTTGATTGTATAATTTCAAAAATACATAGTTGAGAATACCCCTGCAGATGCTGCTATCTAGAATTCTCTGTTTCATAATGATGCCAAGTTACTTCATTGCGCTCACATTTCTTGTTTACAAGGAAGGTGGGAATTCATTCATCTTGAATGACAATCTTGTTGAAATCTTGCTGAAATATTGCCTTGACTTATTTTGCGCCAAATAGTAATTTCCAATTTGAGCATCTAATGAGACTCACACAGGAGAGAACATTTGTACTTGTGTGAACTGTGGTTGACTCAGTAGTGAAACAAGTGCTGAATTCTTCAGTCTTTAGATCTTAGTTTTGGACTTAATCTACATCTTTTCTTCTTTTAAGAAATATGTATATTGTAGAGTTCAGTTCTGCCCGTAGTATTCTTTGGAAAAGTGGCATTTCTGCAATGAAAAGTGGAACTTCAGTAGATCAAAATCCATTTGAATTTTTATCTGAACTTTCCAAACTACAGTGGTTTTGAATAGAATCTCCTTTCAAAAATACCCCTAATTTTGGTTTTGTAACTGTTGACAAGATTTTGAACAGGAGAAAAAAAATGTTGTATATCAAATTGTCCCTCTGAATCCTGGCAAATGTAGATTTGGAGAGCAAGGTTGGAATTACATTAGGAGTTCTGGCAAGCTGCTGGGTATACTTATTACTTCGGAAAATCAGGTAACTTCCATCTCAGTTAAGAATTCGGGAGAATGACAAAGCTGCAGTTGTTTACAGAGGGCTGGTCCTAGTCTCGATTCGACCAAGACTTCATTGACCTACTTAAAACGTAAATCTGGTTTTACTTACAAGACTCCTGCCTGCTTCCAAACACCACAGGTGCTCCAGGAAATAAGTGTCAATGGATCATCTGTGGTTTGAAAGGATATTAAAACTTAATTGATAGAAACTCTTCCATGAGTTGTCTTGGAGCACGTGTGTTGAGCAGCTGTTTTAAGGTAGGTGGATCATGGCTGCAGAGGCCACAGTTTGGTGGTGAGTCACACTTGAGGGAGTAAAGTGCTGCTATTAGTAGGCTTCTGCATTAATTATTGGTCCACACACAAAAAAGGAAGGATCTGAGAACAGGATTAGGAATCACAAAAAGACCAACAGCAATCATGGAGACCAGCTGTTCCACCACAAGCCAACTGTAGTTCACTGGCCACATAAGCAGAGTCAGTGACGGAGGTGGAGGAGGTATTCACATTGTGCTGGGGCTAATCAGGTTTACAAAACTGTTAGCCCAGCTACAGTACTGAAGCAGTACTATGTGGCTGTATTCATATAAATAATAAACAAAAAAAAATTATTTTAATATTACTTTTAAAATAAAATTGTGTTTCTGTGTTTTGTTATTTTTTTCAGCCTGTGGAGTATCTTTAGGACATGATTCAAGCTTGTCTTCACACACACAGACTGTGATCCTGCTCTCTACTTAAGTTAGGGCTGAAGCACTAAAAAATCATCAAAAGTGATTCAGGACTGTGTAGCCCCATGCAGACCAGAGTCATAAAATGCTGTCCTATATGATGTAAGTTCTCAGAATTATCTTTTCTGGAAATAGGATTATGCAGTTGTTGTTTGTTTATTGTCATGAATTCAGATGGATAAGCACCTCTACCACGTCACCTGAAAAAAACCTCCAAAACTTAAGCATGGTTGATCTCACACGTAACTTTGTCTGAGGAGGTGGTACACAATTTATGCCTTCAGAAATCAACAAGTAGGACATACTCAGGAAATATGTAAACCTCATTCTAATCTTCATTCAGCCTAAAATGTCTTGAACACTCATCTCTGACAAACTATGAGAATACTCACACTTCAAGACCATGGGAAGATTTTGAGTAAGAAGATTCCTTTGGGTAAAGTGCTCTTTTAAATGTGGGCAACTGTATAGCCAGGTATGTAAGAGTCCTGTGGACAGGTAGCAAAAAAAACCCAACCAACCAAAACAACAAAGCCCAAAACCAACAAAAAACCCCAAACTAAAACCAAAAGAAAAAAAAAGAGCAAACATGGGGAAGCCCTTCTTTAGTCTTGTGCCTAGGGCACCTAGCTGAAGTGTGAAATCAGCTCAGGGGTTTATGTGTTACACATATGTTAGACCATGGCTAGATAAAATGAAACAAGGAACAGATCCCAAAATCTCCCTGTCTAGTGGAGTGTCCTGAGTAAACACTGGATTGCCTTTTCATGTCTACCACCAGATCTAGTGCCTTTTGCAATCCTGCACAGAAGTCCAGCTACAAGAGGTGCTGGGAACACCCTGCTAGTGACTGAATCTCTGGGGGAAATGACATTTCTTTGTATTGAGTTGAGTTTAGAGTCTGAGGACTTCACCATCTCCTTGGAACTGAGAGCTTTGTACAGAAGCTTTGTACTCCTGTCACGATGCTCTCCTCCCCTGCCTACAGAGAGGGTTGCTGACACTGAATCCTGACCCAGGCGGGTATGAGAACTTGGTCTGCACTGGACTGACAGACACAGTCTCTCACAGCCATCTCCTCTTCTCTCTCCCATGCCTTTACTCTACTTTTTCCTGTAGTTGCTGTGGACTGAGCAGCAGGTGACAGCACTCTGTCCCTCTCTTTTCCTGTCCCTGTCCTTTACTTTCTGTGACTGACACCCCACAGCAAAGAACAGAGCTGGTGCGTTGGAGGATGCTGTGAGGACTAACGGGAAGACGTGACGCTGCGCTCCCAACAGCAGCAGAGGAACATCCATCGAGACTCAGAAAATACAGAAAAGGTAGTAGCCTAGATTGTGATAGTTTCTGCATTATGCTGGCTGCAGCATTCAGAGAATTTCACTGAGATCGTTTCTTCTGTGAAAGAAAATGTGGGATCTTCCTCCAGTATGTAAGCTGTCACTGCAGATGGACCAGCTCCACTTTGAGGTATGCTGTGCAGTGCTAAACAGACCTTACCAGTGACATGGTGGTTGCTAGGGAAAAGCAGTATGAAAATCATTGGCGTAAAGGAAATATCGTAAAATAGATTCATGTATGCTACTCAGAAATAAGAATATTCTTGCACAGTAGCTGCTAGAGGGGAATATGATCTGTGCAGTTCTGCTTTGGTAGCGATGCTGGAATAGAAACAGTCTTGGAAGACTTAAGCTTTACAATGTCTGTTCACAGCACGTCAAACCAATGCAAATAGACAAAATGGGAAGACTGGCTGACAAGAATTCATGCTTCTGAGGAGATCATCCACCACGGATTTTGAAACCAAAATTAATGGCCAAAATGCCTAAAAACTGGACACTTCAGGAAGGGGGAGAGGGGAAAAAAGAAAAAAAAAAGGCAAAAATATATTTTGAATGCTTTCTGGAGCCAGATTGGAAGAGGAATAAATCAGATGGCTCTGAGGAAAGTGGAATGCACGTGTTGTGTTGCTCAGAGAAGATGGAAGTGAGGCATTACCATGTACCAGTGGAGCTGAACGATCTCCACAGCAGGTGTGAGCTGCTATGATCTGTGAAGACGGACTGTAACAGTGCAGAGCAGGACTGGAAACTCTAGTAAATAGGCACCTTCCACTCTTTGTGCATATGTTAGCAGGCCTGATGATACATGCTTTCCCCTGTGTAATAAAAAAGGGCAAAATAAAAACATATTTCTCTTGCTACTACAAGGGGAAAGGCGGAGATTGGTTCCAAGAATGAGAACTGAACTGGGATCCTGTTTGCACCCGCAGTCTGGAAATAGTAAGTGCTAACTCATCCATTCGTTCGAGCAGAGTTATGGCTCTCACAGGATGTAAATTGCAGAGTGTGTATCCAGGAGATCTATCCACAAGACTAATTATTTCTGACTTCAGGGTAAAAACAATCTGAAGACCAATTTAGACCAGCTGGGAAACAGGATATCTCTTCCCTAGTGTGGTAGAGTGGATGGCACTTTGGTATAAAAATGTGTGTATTGTTAACTGGTCATGAGTTCCTTCATTTAACAAGGATCCTCTCAGGGTCAAAATGTAATAAACTGGCCAGGCAGGACCACAGAGGAAGCTGGGGGACTGTTGGAAGGATTGGACTGGTACAAGCTCCTGGAGGTGTTTTTGTCAGTCCTGTGGAGTGCCAGATGGTAAATTAGTGAGACAAAGATAAGTCAGGAGGTGTGCTCATCTTCCCACTCTGAGGAAGGGTCCACCATGCCTAGACCACCTTGCACTGATGTTTGTCTCCCCTTTTCCTTGAAAAATCCTTGATGATGGTGTCATGCCTGGAGGTGAAGGTGTAGCTGCTGCCCACTCATTGTCTGATATTTTTCATCTCCAGGGATGACAACTTGCAGCACAAGCATCCTGTGCTGGCTCCCTGCAATGTGTATTCACCAGCCTCTGAACCCCTTCAGGACTTGTAGCTCTGCAAACTGCCTTAGACTGATCTGCCATTTCCACAGAGGCAGTGCATCCCAGTTTATCATCTCCACCCTTGGTCGTCCCATGGCACTCAGCTCGTCTCCTGAAACTAGGCTGTCATTTTAACGAAACAAATTACAAGTGTAATTATCCAGGCTTCATATGTCAAAGGAATAGATATAAAGGCTGAAAGAAAAAAGATTACAAGTGAAGTAAAATTCAGCTTAACAATGGAATAAGTCCCTTGTTGCTCTGTCGGCCTGGGATGAGACTGGTTCCTGTTTCTGCGCTTTTTAGCAGAAGACCATTATGTTTCAGGATTAGCTGTTTCTCTGCTCAGGAGAGTCATACCTGTCTTAAAAATCTCTGAGATTTACAGCACTCCATGCATGGTATGTTGCCAAAGTGTTTGTTGTACATATGTTCAGTTGCGCCAATGCCCTGCAGCATATTCTCAGGTTTTTATTATTAAAAAGGTAGCACAGGAACAGATATTCTCTCTTGACTTGTTTCTAGAGGCAGGATGTTTCCTCACCTACTCTAGTGTGGGGGCGCAGTGGGAACTCCACCATTTCCGTCATAACCTAATAATTTGGTGATGCTCAAATCCACTTTTTCTGTGCTCTGAACTGAGTGGATAGCACGTTGTGTCTCCTTTTAGTGAGTTTGGACAATGACTGGCACTTCTCCCTTTGTGTGTGTGCGTGTGTGTATGTATAAGAAAGCATAAAGTATATACATACATAACAAGTATGTAAGTATGTGTGCAAATATATATATATATAAAAAAATTTAAACACATATATATGTTATTGCCCCTCAACGTTTTCTCTTGGACAGAGAGTCACCTAAATACTTCTTACAGATCTTACATTTCCAAAAGTGCTGTTTCAACTGTCTCTTTTCCACTGACTATTCTGCATTCTTTCCAACTCTCTACTGAAGTGTGCTTCATGAAGCTGGAGATAACGATCTAAGTGGAGTGCAGTCACATAGGGTGCAATAGTTTGTGTAGGGTTACATAAAGTTTACTCGGAATACATCGCACAATGCAAGAAAGGGCAAATCACAATGGTAATTTGTTGTCTCAAATTAGGATTGCTTGACAGTACACTACTGGATTAATCAAGCTCTTCACATTTTTATTGTTCCATTAATCCTTTTAAGTATTACTCTTTGTTGTTTATTGAATAGCATCATGCTTATTCCATCCTATGTCTCCAATTTACAGAGTATTTTAAGACTTTAATCCTATTATCCCAAATACTTGCAAGGCCTCACTGCCAGGTACCATCTGTACATTTTCCAACTGTAATCTCTTCTGTAATCCAACCAGTTCAAAGTAAACCTGGCATAGAACTGGATTGATGATTGATCTCTCAGGATCTGGTGCAAAAAGTTCTCCCCATTTTATCAGTGAATTACTTACAGCTACTCACTGCGTGAGGTCATTTTGAACAGCTGTGCAGCTACCACATGGCAATTTCATTTAGATAAAATTACTTGGGGTTTGGTAAAAAATAAAAGTAATCATCTGGATCAACATTAGAAGCCCTAGTAAAGTCAGAGTGTCTCAAAAGATCTGGCCACCCCTTCTGATCCACCAGATCCCATCAGAGAAATGAGATAAATCTGCCACAGTTTATTCTTCACAGCTCTGTGTTGGCTGTCCATTCCAGCCTCAGCCCTTAGGTCAGTGTCTGTCAAACTGCTCATAGCCCAGGAGGCTGTTGTAAGTGGCCTGGAGCTGGTTTGTGGACGGCACCTCCTCCTAAAGGGGCCACATTAGGTTGTTGTCCTCTCCCCCACCAACATCAGCCTGCCAGGTGTCACCTCAGACCTGCCTGTTGCATGAATATGTCCAGGGAGGTAATAAGGGTCAGGAATGAGCTTGTAAGTTGCTGTGTAGTAATTTGTTCTTGTGTGTCACCATGTGTAAAAATTAAACCAATTTATCTTGGTTCCCGAGAGTCTCTTTGTTTAATCAGAGGGTATATTTACCTTCCTTTTGATCACTTGGACCTTCCTTGTTTCCACAAGTTCTTGAAGATTGTGAAGATTCCAGAACTTATAGTTCAGAGTCTGCTTTGACTCACTTCTTCAGTATCTTAGGAAGCATTTCTTTGAGAAATACTGATATGAATGTATCTAAACTATTTAAGCATTATTTCTTTATTCTATCCCTCTCCTACCCTATGTTTCTATCTCCTTGTAAAACCATTGCTCTAAGTAGGTGATAGCACACAATCATTTTTATGAAGACTAATGTAAAAAAGAGATCAAATTTTTCAGACATTTCTATATCGTTAGTTATTGCTCTCCTCTGATTTGAATAATCAGCCTATATTTTCCTTTCTCTTTTTCACACTTCCACTTTATTTATAAAACTTTTTCTAATTTCCTTTTATGTCATAGAATCATATCATAGAATCATAGAACGGTTTGGTTGGAAGGGACCTTAAAGGTCATCTAGTTCCAACTCCCCTGCCTTGGGCAGGGACACGTCCCACTAGACCAGGTTGCTCAAAGCCCCATCCAACCCGACCTTGAACACTTCCAGGGATGGGACGTCCACAGCTTCTGTGGGCAACCTGTGCCAGTGCCTCACCACCCTCACAGTGAGGAATTGTTTCCTAATATCGAACCTAAACCTACCGTCTTCCAGATTAAAGTAATTGCCCCTTGGCCTATCACTACACGTCCTTGTACAAAGCCCCTCCCCAGCTTTCTTGTAGGCCCCCTTTAGGCACTGGAAGGCTGCTCTAATGCCT
>NW_009633935.1:94179-96539 GCF_000690535.1 Cariama cristata
AGAGCTGCAGGCAGTATCACAGGGTGTGTCTCACCAGAGCGGAGTAGCGGGGCAGAATCCCCTCCCTTGACCCGCTGGTCACGCTGCTTTTGATCCAGCCCAGGATACGGTCCTTTGCTACTTGTAAACCACTTTGGAAATTACTTTTTCTGATTTTATCCCCACATACCTTGTTGCTTCCTTAATACTGGTGTGATCAAATAAAGTCATAGATTCTTGCCTGTAGTACTAGAATGAGGGTGTTACTTCTCATCACTGTAGGCAAATGTGGGAGTCCAGATCTAAAATCCCATCTCTGCAAGATGTTGAGATGGAAGTCTTCAGCCCCAACCTTTTCTCAGGAAGCAACGAACATCACAATGAGTGTGATCTTTACTGCTTAAAGAAAATTATTTTGGATCACCTGGAATTTTTTTATTTCCTACAGATACAATGCAGACTTAACATATTGTAGTAAAAAAAAAAAAAAAAAAGTTTCCTGAGTAATCTTGGAAAGTTGGCTATTAAATATCAAATGGAATAATCTTTACAATATAATCTTCTTAGAGTTGCTGTGAGTTTATACATTACCTTTCCAAAACATACAAGTATAGCACAACTGAAATGCTGCCAACTCTGCAACGAAGGGCAATAGCCAGGCAGGCTGTTGACAAGGCAGAGAAAACGTTGGTGAAGGACAATGGGGCAATCCTTCTTTTCATGAGAAAAGTGTCATTCATTCTTTAATGTCCTTGCAGAGCAGACAAGGCCTCATTTTTTACAGTCCAGTATTATCATAATGGCTCTCTGTTACAGACTGGATAGTTGCTAACAAGGCCACCCCCTGCCCTTTCTTTTTAATTACTTCCAGGTTAATGCATCACGTTTCGTTCAGGTTCATCCACCCAGGCCACATTTTTCCCTTCTGGATGCCCATTCTGGCCTCTTTGTACCTCAAACACTGACAACATGAATATCAGTCTGAAAGCAAAAAATATCTCTGCCTTTCACACAACTCTGTAATTTACATTATTTATTTCATTTCTCAGACTCTGCAAGTTACGGAGCTGGGAACATTTTGGCCTGTAAAACCTTTTTCAAATAGCTGAAGCTGCATTCTCATCCTTTTTTCAAACCATCAGACACCGGGTGCTGACCCAGTCCCATTAACCAATTACTCACATGTCACACAATTAATCTTTCATTGAGATTCGATCAAGTTCATTCCCATCTCCATATTATTCTTTACAATCCCGCTGTGTAAAACCTGCACATTTTTGTCACTGTTCATTTTGCTCCGGTCTGTGCTGCTTCAGGCTGGGAAATGAAGTGACTGTAAATGCAATTTACAGAATCATTGACTGTATGGAAATTCTTCTCAGGCTGACCTGATACGACAGGTTGTAATCGTTTCTTTGGAACCACTCTGGTTTGTCAAGTAGACAGGCTTTTTTTTGTTAAATATCCAAAATAACAGATTTGTTTGAGCAGGATTATGTGGTGTTCAGAGTTCTATTGCTGTCTTATAATTTTTCTCTTTTGTTTCATATGAACCCTTTTCTTGCAGCCTTCTGCTCATGCTGAGTTTTAGAAAGAAAAGGGAGGGAATTCTAGCAGGCAAGAATTAGGTACAGAAATTGAAATCCCCACCCTCACCTTCAGGTATTTGAACTGAATTCAGTAAAAGCCTTTGCCATAGCTGGGGTGCAGGTCCACATGCTGCCTTTTCTGACAGAAACAGACCTCTCTGTTCCCATTTCCCTCTCAGTATTCACATGCTATGGACAGGGCTCTGCATTAGCATTACATCTGCTCCGCACAGGGCGGTCAAATATCATAGTTTGGTTCCAGAGAAAGAATAGCATGTGGGCCACACATCTTGGTGTTAGCACTGGCAGATCAGCTTAGGTGTCAGAGGATTACTCTGACTACCGTATCATGAAGGAGGACAAAAAAATTAGAGGGCAAGAAGGGATGTTAAGAGATTGCTTGCTTAATCCATCACCCTGCTATAGGGCAGTTCAACTCGAATTATGGAAATCCTCATAGATACTTGACTAAGCAGTTAAAACGTGCAATGTGGGGACTGCACATCCTTTGTCGATGAGGGGTGTACCTGGTGGGAGCAGGGTGTACAGTGCAATCACTGTCCTTCTCCATATGGCTAGGAAGTTTTCTTTATTATTGGTTGCCCTGGTTTCAGCTGGGATGGAGTTAATTTTCTTCCTAGTAGCTGGTACAGTGCTGTGGTTTTGGATTTAGTATGAGAATAATGTTGATAACTCACTGATGTTTTAGTTGTTGCTGAGTAGTGCTTACCCTAAATCAAGGACTTTTCAATTTCCTATGCTCTGCCAACAAAGAGGTGCACAAGAAGCTGG
>NW_009633936.1:0-29345 GCF_000690535.1 Cariama cristata
GACAGTACAACTGACGGTCCCTTACAGGACCATATCTATAATTACGTACAAATGCATATTTATGTATGTACATTTATGCATAAACTTATATTTATTGTTATACACCAGCAGCAGTATCAAAATAAGTTTTGGTTTTCAACTGAATTAATTTTTTTCCCAAAGAAATATAGATATTCAATGTGTGACAACACCTGGCTTAAAGATGCACTGTTGATAATGATCTCCCTAGAGGCAACATTATCTGGTCAAAAATGGATAAACCAAACTACCTATCAGATTCTAATGGGCAGAGGTCAGTGTAACATCTGCCCTGTCTATTTTCTACTTGTTTCTGAATTCATACACAGTATTCCTCTGTCCCAAAAGTTGTTCAAGCATATAACTGCAGTACCAATAAATTGAATCTTTTTTCTTCAGCTGATATAGTGGCAAATTGTTTTTTAGCTACAAGAGAAGCTCATTTAAGGCTTTTTCTAGCTTTGTTGAGAGTGAATAAAGTGGCCAGAGACTGTGTACATTAGAGTCTTCTTGCTACAAGAAGTCAGTGGTAATAAGCAATTTGTGAAGTGTGATATCTATGCTGTAGTATCAGAAGTAATATTATCCAATGGATTTTCCAATTTGTACAGCAGCTTCTTTGCTCCTTTTTCAGTTTTACTTGGCTGGTGGCACTAGCTTTTGAAGCCACCCTCAATTTTAATCCCCTTCTATAACAAGAATCAACTAGTACTCAGCTTGCATGTCTACTGTAATGCATTCCTATAAGAGAAACTTTAAGAGACATAAAGAACTCCGGACTCAGCAGAAGTTCCTGTCTGCAGACCTACAGGCTGCAGCAAACTAAGTTCCTGTCTTAGTTTCATTTCTGCAGACACTGGAAGAAATTTTGAGTAACCAGAACCAGAACTGAAGCTTGTTACTATAACAAATTTTATTTCTTCACTTGTTACATTAATAGCTTCTTACTGAGTGTGTTTGGTCTTTTTTTCTGATGTATTTTACTAACATCCTAATGAGGGAAGATAAATATAAGCAAAAGAGTAAATCTGGTTAGAAAGAAAAAGTCAAATCCACTGATCAACAGAATGTTTTTTTTCAAATGAGACCTTGAATCACAAGGAAAACATAGAAAAGTGGAATGAAATGGTAGTGCGTTAGCAGAGGGCTCCACAATATTGTAATTTTTTAGTTCATTATGAAAGCCAGTATAGTTCAGTGATTTCTATGAAAGCTATGGGTTCCAGTCTTAGCATATGCACATACCATACCACAAGAACAGCACTGCAGTTGACATTAACAGATTTTTGCTCTTGCAGCTTGAACAAAGATGCCAAGGGCTAAGTGAGCTTGGAGACCGAACCAGCTGCTGATCACACCATGTCAGAGTTTGCAGTTATGCACAGAGAAAGAAAAAAGAAAAAATCTCTATAACCATTGGGCTATGTGAGATACATTTGTGTATGAAAGCTAACTGTGCTCCTTTGTAAGATGTAATTTCTCTGTATGGAGAATTCACTTTCTGCCATGCACACACTATTTTGGGAAAGGCAGGAATGTACGCTGGGGATACACAAAACTAGTCTGGGAACAAGGTTTTACAAAATGTGGTAGAGTCTGGGAGTGCTGCAGCATGCCTGGAAAGGTTGACTGATGCTGCCTTGTTATGCAGAATCAGTACAAGGGTTAAAAGGACAAGAAGAGAGGATATGAGTTTAGGAAAGCATTATTTTTGCTCTCCTCAACTCCTGCTGAGTTCAGATAGTTGTTTTTTTCCTGAAGAGTCTTTCATATGGGACTCCCCTTGCTCTTCTGTTTGTTGTTAGTTGATGCAGAAAGACCTCAAGAAGCAAGCAGGAGGCCTGAAAGAAAACAAGGAGGGACACTGCCACAGAGAAAAACTGAAATTACTGAAGATGGTGGTCGGAAGCGAGCAATCCATCTGCTTGCTCACTGTCCCTCTATCATAATCCTCTGATTTCTGAACATATGTTTAATTCTGATTCTGTTTCTTCAAAACTTATACATTTATTTACTTGCATAGCTCTATCCTTGTGTCTGCTCCCGCTGTTCCAGTATTTATTTACTCATACACACCATCATGCGTAATCATTTTTATACAGAACTGAAGCCAAATGATATGTCAATGAAGGTGCAGCATATGCACAAAGGAAAGGTGAAGGCATTTAGAATGAGAAGAGTAAGGAGCCAATGGCCTTGGAAAGTCTGAGAGCAAACTATAATCCATAAAAAACAATTGAGTGTTGAATATAAACACTGAATGAATGGAAGGAAAGTGACTGTGTCTGTGTGATATGTTGAAAGTAAACACATTATATGTAAGTATATGTAATGTGATATGATCTTACAATATATTGTTGTGGTTTAACCCCATTCAGCAACTAATCATCACACAGCCACTCACTTACTGCCTCCTCGGTAGGATGGGGGAAAGAATCAGAAGGGTAAAAGTGAGAAAACTTGTGGGTTGAGATAAAGACAGTTTAATAGGTAAAGCAAAAACTGCACACGCAAGCAAAGCAAAACAAGGAATTCATTCACTACTTCCCATCGGCAGGCAGGTGTTCAGCCATCTCCAGGAAAGCAGGGCTCCACCACATGTAACGGTTACTTGGGAGGACAAAGTCATAACTCTGAACTTGTCTCTTTTCCTTCTTCTTCCCCCAGCTTTATATGCTGAGCATGACATCATATGGTATGGAATATCCATTTGGTCAGTTGAGGCCAGCTGTCTGAGCTGGGTCCTCTCCCAACTCCTTGTGCACCCCCAGCCTTCTCACCAGTGAGGTGTGGTGAGAAGCAGAAAAGACTTAGACTCTGTGTCTAAGCACTGCTCAGCAATAACGAAAACATCCCTGTATCATCAACACTGCTTCCAGCACAAATCCAAAGCATAACCCCATATTAGCTACTATGAAGCAAATTAGTCCATCCCAGCCAAAACCAGCACATACATGATACATATCATAGTTGATTATATTTGATACTGTGACCAAGTATGGGCACAGGTTGCCCATGGAGGTTGTGGAGTCTCCATCCTCAGAGAGTTTCAAAAGCTGTCTGGACATGATTCTGGTCACCTGGCTTTTAGTGACTTCAACCATTCTGTGACGGGAAAGTAAATTTTGAGAACCACACTATATACACTGCATACCTGCAGAAAATCCTTTCTCCCTCTTGTGTTCTTCTGTTGTCACTCAGCCTATGAGGTCTCAGCCTGCAGGAACTTCCAGACACTTCTGTAGTGAAAATACAGACTTATGCAGACTATTATATGACTAAGTTCTTGTGGGTTAATCCTCAGTAGGCAGCTCAGCCCCACATAGCCACTCCAGAGGAATGAGGGAGAGAATCAGAAGGGAAAAAGCGAGAAAATGCATGGGTTGAGATAAAGACAGATTAATAACTAAGAGCAAAACAAAACATATCAACAAAGAAAAACAAAAAAGTGGTTAAAAAAAAATGTTCACCACCTCTTGATCAATGCCCAGCCACTCCCCAAGCAACAGCAGACCTGGCAAACTTTCTCCTCATTTTTTTTTGCTGAGCATGACATAATACGGGATGGGATATCCCTTTGGTCAGTTGGGGTCAGCTGTCCTCCCTGTCTCCCCTCCCAGCTTCTTGCCTACCCCCAGCCTACTCACTGGCAGGGCAGCCTTTTTGGACACTCTCAACAAGGATCATATTGATAACTCTAAGACATTTTTGATTAAACTATATGGATCTTTGAGGAACTCCCTTCTGACATCTTTAAAACAATCAGCTTTGAGTGTAGATGGGGGTTCCAAGGAGCTCCCAAGATTTTTTAGAGAGATTCCAATAGTCATCAAATTGGTGACTACATTCCAGTAAATATCTAACTATGGACCGGTTTTGTCTTTCTGTAAAATTAGTATGGAAATATCCCTGAGTACTACAGATAGAAGCTCCTCTTCTGTGCATTAGAAATTATTATTAGTTTTAATCAAGCTTAGTAAAGATAGAAACATGAAAAATCCAGTGGACATTTGGTCTGGAGTAAGCTCTTAGCAGCCTGACGAGGAAAAATGAACAAGGGTTCAGGAACCACTTCTTGAAAGTACTTAAATTTAAAATTATATAATTTAAAAATTATAGCAGCAAATTTTGCTATAGAGAGAACAAGATATGTCTCATAGCCACAGCAACTCTACGGAACAGAAATGTAAATACTAGCAAATTGGGAGTAGACATTTAAAGAAGGTATCACTGAACATATGATGAGGGAGGGGTTTTTTGCTTTCTTCTTCCTGAAGAAGAGTAATACTAAAAGTTGCAACAAGTACCTTATGTGAAAACAAATCTCTTCTAGCAATGTATACCACTTCTGGGAACAAAATGAAAATTTTTGGAGCCAAGAGATTCAATGTACATTGGTTTCATTGGTTTCATTTCTCCTTTGTTGGCAAGTAAAGGTTAATTCTACTGTCAACAGCATGGTGTAAGGAATGTTAAACATTAGAGCTGAATAGAAAACTGATTTGCATCACTTCTGTATGCATTGTTTTTATGATTGCACAGAGTTCCATGATAATGAATTTATATTTAATGGCAAAAAGGGGCGGTTTTATAAATCCAGTAAGGTTTTTTTTTAAAAAAAAACACTAATAATTAAATAAAAATCTTAAATAATATTCTATTTAAACTCAGTTTCACTTACCCTTCACATGTATTTTTATAATCTCTATCTACCTATCAGGCAAACTTTCCCACAGTTCTGGTTCAATAATTGTTTGGAGGAGTTTCAGGAACACCTAAGCCATCAAAGGCAAACAGATGGCTTTTTTTCCCAGTGTCAGAAGATATAATGTGCCTTTGCAGAGATACACAAGTAAGGGAAATAAGCTTATTGCAGCCTGCACCAGTATCTACACAAAAACTAATGATAATCAATATACTTTACCAGAAAAGTAGAGTACAAGTAAATGCAACTATACCTGTGAAGTTGTGTTTCTTCTTAATTTTGTAAAACCACACTATGTTACCAAAATGTAATGTATGTATATATATGTATTACAGCTTTCACAATCGTCCTATGTTGAGATTTCACACCTTCTCTGTACTTCGCATCTTACTCCATAGTATGTCTATCTCTAGAATATACATCTAGTTATGACATTTTACACTGATAATCTGAGAATTAAAGCACTGGTGTTCTCACTCTGAGAAACTGAGTCATACACAAGTAGATTTAAATGCAGTATATCATTCTTATTATCAAAGAAGTCTCAGGAGAAGTTGTGTTGGAACAGTTGATTCCATGACAACAAGAACATCATAAAGATTTTAAGCAGGACTGCTGGTACTACCTATTATTAAGGTTGGCCAGTGATTCATATTTTCAGTTGATTATAACTTTGCTTAGGTTCAACAATCTGAACTCAAATTTTTCATGCTGAGTGAACAACTCAGGATGGATTTATTTGCACTTTTTTTCCACCATAACTCTTCAATCAAACAGATCTCCTATTCTTAAGAAAGTCTATAAATAATACAAAGCAAAATAAAATGCGGTTTCCTTCCATCAAAAAATCTGCAATGTCACACATTTTGGAAAAGAGATTTTTGCAAAGTGTGTCAAGAATGTGTCTGTGGTTATCTTCAAATTTGTTCAAGATGTAAGGCTCTGAAAAGCTTCCGCATGCTCATCTTTACAGAACTGCTAACAATAAAATTTATGTGAAATTGACTGAAACTTTCCTCATATAAGTACTATTGCCTGGAACTCCTGACAGCCATACTGGTACTAAATGCAGGAAGTTCACTTTCTTAGGCTACTCTAATAGAAAAGTAGACTTTTTCAATGCAGAGACAGAAATAGATCTGCAATGTTAGAAAGAAGGGCATGGGAACTGGAGCTAGGAACATGACAGACAAGGAATTTTGGGCTCAGAGCTCACTTTTTCATAAGGAGCATGGGACTAAAAGACTGAAAAAGAAGAGGTCAGTGGGTGGACAGAAAGCTAAAACATTGAACTTGTGATGGTAAACAGAAATGACAAGGAAAGATCTGAGAATAAGCAGAACAAAAGAAATGGGGATGACTTGTAAGGAGACAATGTGTTTGGGTGAACTCTAACTGATGGCACAGAGTGCCCAGATGAAAGAATAAAGGGGATAAGTGAAATAAGATGAGCTGGAGGAGACAAGTGGGAGGAGGCAGAAAGGCAATTTGGTTAATGACAAAATTATAATAGGACAAACTGGGACTCTCTACTCTTCAAACTATTAATGCAAGCCAAAGAGATTTTTATTCACATTATGGTGGTGAAACACACATTCTAAGACTAGGAAGACTGTGATTTCTACAGTTGTATGATGAACTGAACTATGTGATAGTTCATTGCATTGTGTACCCCATTGCATGTTCTGTTTATAGTGGATGGTTGAACAACAGGGAAAAAGTGTACTTGCCCAGGTTGCTGCCTTCCTTGTTAAAAGGAATGCTTATGGGGAAGGGAAGACTGCTGTCTTAGGGTAAGCATCTGGTCAGTTTGAAAGACATTGGATGAGGCATGCAGGCACTGAGGGGGAGCCTACAGGATAAGGGAGACTGAGACATTGTGAGAAGCAAAGGGACTCTTGTTAGGTAGAAACAAAAGCCAAACCTGGGAGGCAAAATATTTCTTAAAGGCCTGGAGGGAATCCATGGAGTTCATTCAGTCAGAACATGTGGAGTTATCTGATTAAAAAGCAAACCTAGGAAAAAAATATATAGTGGGAGTAAGGGAGAATTGTTTCAAACCTTCTCAGGTAATTCTGATGTGTGAAAAGACTCTGTCAGGAGTTTATTAGGGACGTTTCTTTGTTTTGTTTTGTTTTTTATTAAAAGGATTATCTTGTTTAGCTTATGTATTTTTATATTCTAAATAATCCAGTTCTAAAGACTGAGAGACTTTGATATCTATTGGTGTGCTCATTTTAAAAAAAGGAACATGGAGACCTACTCCCTTCAAGGTTCTCTACTTTGGTTTGTCACAGTCCAGCCATGCAAAAGCTTTGCTATACAAGGTAGAACAGTTAAATCACATAATTTACAGCAAACTTTTTCATGTAGCGTTGTGACTTCCTCCTTTTCTGGATGCACATTTAGTACCATGAATGGCTAAAATGCTGAACCAAAGGATGCTCGCAGCTGCAGTTGAAGATGCTGGGCACAGTACTCCAAACTGAAGGGCTAAGTACTGTAAAAATAAGTTTCTAGGTACTCAAACCAGTTTTAGATTTATCACATAACACATCTGTGCCCCAGCCATAAAATGAGGATAATTCTACCTCTTCGTCTCTCCAGTCTTTTTTGGAAATAAATTCAATAATATGGTGTGGCACAGGGAAATACCATAAAGTTACGGCTGCAGTAAAAGCTGATGTTAAAATTAACAAGCTTGTTAACAAACCCATTCAGAGCAGGTTTTTCCTAGTGCAAACTGAGTAAAACATGGGGCATGTATTGAAGAATGCTCTGCAATGAATAAGACCAGGAGTCCTTTAGAAAATAGTATGGGCAGTGTTCATGTTGAAAACAGTATCGAGAGAGTGGATGTTAATAAGGGTTCAGAGTCAGGTAAAACAGAAAAAGAAGTTTGATTACAATTGAATACCTATAAAAAGTAGAATACCTTTAGATTTATAATTACTGAAAAGGAGCTAAATAAATTTTTTGTACTATATATTTAAATATCTTCCTTTTTAAAAGACTGTCCTTCCAGAAAAAAACATATCAGCATCAAGACTATTAATGTAATTAGCACTCAGGTATTAAAGGTATTTTCAAGATGTCCACAGACGCCAGAACCAATACCTCATTTTTACTCATTTAATCACATTTTTGAATTATCACTTTTCTTTGACACTTTTGAGATTAGATCTATTTTCTAGACATCATTAGATTCATTTTTGCTGTAGTTAAACCCAGTTTATTACCCTCCACTGAAATCTAGTCCTAAACAGCTAGCTTCAAAGGTCTAGGCCTCAGTGTCCCAGAATTAAATAATTTTCTTAAGAAATTCAGTGTAAGAAATTCAGAAATTTCAAGAACACACTTGCTTTATAGAGCAAGGATTTATTCACCTTAAGGACTTAAAGACTTAGGCCCTGCCTTAAGGGTTAAGTGCTATACATAAAATAATTTGTTTAGGAAAGCTGCAAGCATCATAACACTTGGATTGCTATATGCCAGTTGGAAAATGTTATGTTATCAACAACTCCTGCATGTCAAATTGTTTTCAATGTTAGTAGCTTTGTACAATTCTACCAATTATTTTTCAAATATAGTTCACAGTAATTTGTAAGAATACTTCGGAATCTGTACAGGTGAACTATGATAATATTTTAAAATCAAGAAAGAAAATGTTTTAAAATTAAGAAACTGTCTACGCAAAGAATAGGATTTATTTTGAACCAGGGATCACTAATTTAAAAGGGAAAGATAGTCACAGATTGTAGACGTATTCTGTCTCATAAGATTTCTTTTTATTACAAAGATATTTGTCTGCTCTTAACTTTTCAAGGAAACTGCATGGTTTTTAAGTCCGGGTAAGAAATGGTAGTTTAAACCTGAAAGAGACACATAAACATCTGAAGACTATAACTTAGAATGGGTTAAATATAAAAGATGGAGTAAAATATAAAGGATTCAGAAGAAACGTCCTCATGTTGTGTATGAATTTTAAAGAAGACAACAATGAACTGGCATTTTTCTGAGGTGCCTGAAAAGATCACTGTGCATTGATTATGCTTGGAATGTTGAATTGAGCCCTTCTGAGAAAAAATCTGAATCTGGATGAATGTAGGCATCAGAAATATGATAGTGAAGGGTATGAGATCATAAACTTGGTGGATAATTTAGGAAATTCTGCTATAAGATCATATACCGTAATTTGTAGAGGACAGAAGGAGAAAGATCTGGAAGCATTGTTCAATCAATGCATTGCTATGAAACATTTACATGACTCAGAAGTTACAAAAAAACCATGATATGGAAATGCAATGGAGAATTATTTCTGGTAGAGATAAAACCCAATAGTACTAGCACACAAATCACTACTGAGACCTCACCTGGAATTCTGTGACAAATAACTACAAAAATTCAAACTTGTAAAGTCCAGAGGAAGATTGCTGAGACAACTTGAAGAAAAAGAAGATTAAGAAATCCTATCAAAAAGAAAAAAAACCTTTAAGAAGGATAAAATAAGCTTTTATAATTGTGTTTGGGCAAAAACAGGAAGCCAGGAGACATTTTAAAGGATCATTGTCATCCAGTATCAAATTTACCATCCATATAAACTGACAATCAAAACCCACATAGAATATGAAAGAATATTTCCAAACTGCTGAATAATATCCTAAAAAACTCTTTAAATGTGAGACAAGAATAACAGAGATGAGGATCTTGGAGGCAAGGATCCTAGATTTTTCCAAGAGGAAGTCTGAAACATTCCACTTACATGTGGAGTCATCTGGAGTGGGATGGATTATGAGGCAGCAAAAGAAAGGCAATCCTAGAAATTAAAGTTTGTGAAACAGCGCTTCATGTGTCTGATATATTGATAATAAGAGTTTTTGTGTAATTTTTAGCTAACTGACTTCTTCAAAGCTTCTGCTGGCCAGTGCAGAAGCATTTTTCTTTTCCCTTACCCATCATTTGGCACCGTGAAGGATGATAGAGGGTCACCTTTCTCTAAAGCATCAAATATAGATGATAGTTAAAACAAGAGGCTTCTCTGGTGCACTACTTTTTTTTAATATCTTTTTCTAAGCCAAACAATGGAAAAGGTATGAGGATTAAATTTGCCCATATAAGATTAACAGAATCTTCTGAGTTTGAAGAGTTTGGAAGAGCAGAGTGAGAGCAGAGCCTACTACTGACATGTGTCTACCTCCTAGGTGAAAATATTCAGATCTCTAGCATTGTGAATACCCAGGAAAACCAGGTTTTTGAGTCTTCTGAATCTTTATACTGAAAGCATAAAATCTATTAAGAGGTTTTGAGGTGGATTTCCTGCCTTGCAGTATGTGACAGTGTACAATGGTAACAGAATGAATATTTTCTTACTCTCTTGTAATTTAACATGTAGTTGCCTCCTCTCACCTCCTGTTATTGAGAACAGAACTGAAGGACTCAGAATATCTCAGATGAAAAAACAAAAATCTACATTTTTTTCTTTTGCTTTGTCTTCTTAATTTGACACATGCAGGTGTAAGGCAGTCGCCAACTGCAGTTTAGGTGTTTTAAAGTTAAGAAAGCCTGTACTGACTCCATTTAGCTGAATAAAAGATTTATTATCCTGAGGGGGTAAATACTGATGAACTTGTCTTCATTCAGCCTGGATAAATTTATTTTCCCCTGCGGTCTAAATCAGGTAAAATTGTCCCAAATGTTCGTACTTTCCATCTGTGAACAGGTAGATATTTTTAATATAAATAGAATAATTTTCATTTCTATTTATGATATTCACAATATTTATATAAAAATAGATTTTGATATGAGCAGCAAAAAGACAGGCATTAAAACAACACCTTTCCTCAGCCCTCTTCCAGGCTCAACTTCTCTCCTTCACTCGCAACTCCTCTCTCCACTCCAAACAGTGCAGGGGCAATGGATGGGGGTTATGGTCAGGGTCTCTCCCTGTTGCTCCTTCCTCCCGACACTTCTCCTCTGCTCCAGTGTGGGTCGACCATGGGCTTCAGTCCTTTGGGAATATCCATCTGTGCTGGCACAGGTCCTCCACGGGCTGCAGGGGAATATCAGCTCTGCCACCTTCTCCTCTTTTTCTGACCTTGGTGTTTGCACTGCTGTTTCTCACTCTTTTTCTTCCCTCCTTTTCTCCCTGCCCAGTGTTTTCTGCCCTTCTTTAAACATATTTTCACAGAGGCATCACCAGTTTGGCTGACAGGCCCAGCCCTGTCCTACGGTGGGTCTGTTGGAGCCAGCTGGAACCATCTGGAAACGGCTATGTCCTCACGGATGCCACCCCTGCAGCCCCTCCCTGCTGCCAGCACCTCAGCAGTAAACCCAATACTTAATGCAGAGGAAGCTTAGCACAGAACATCGTATGTGAACTGTTTAACAAAGAAAACAGAAACATAGGAGGAAACAGCAAGGGCAAGAAGACAGATCTCTTTCTTTCTAACTGAAAATTTTCATCATGAGATGTCAAAAACACACTCACATTTTCCATTCAAGGTGTAAAGTTAGCCTTAAGTTCCAGCTACCTAAAAATTACATCCATCAGTGAGGCAGCCTGCTTCCATTTTAGAAGCATTCCTCAATATGCTTTTAGAAAGCTATCTTTGGATCTTGATCAGTGTGCAGAATCAGAGCCACCATAATTTTCCATATTTTTCTCCTAGAAATGAAGCACAATTATGGATCATCCTGTCTTTCATTGAGGACATATTACTTACAATTATGTAAAGTATAGGACACAATTCAGTTCGTAAGCCTGTACCTAAAAAGTAGATCTTTAGGAGCATTCCAAAATTCTAAAAGCTTAAGTGGATTTCCTTCTGTTTTCAAAATAGCCAAAAAGAGCACTGCAGTATTTCTGTCATGCAGGGCACTGCTAATACTCAATTTAAACTCCATGGCTACCGGAATTTGCTTTAGAGTTGCAGCTCTGATGCTATACTGTTCAGTATTATTTTCATGACTGGAAATATATTATTCCATTAATATACTTCAGAATTCTAAGGAAAAAAAAAAAAATGTGCATTCTGTACCATTCAGCTGACATTACATACCTACCTGGTCAAACAGATAAACTTTCCAGAATGAGTCCAAATAAGAATGAAATGTCACTGTTTAACAGGGTGGAGGAAGTGGAATGATGTCAGCAACAGCTATTTATTTCTACATACAGTAAGTTGTGACAGCCAGCATATTTTAAGGCAAAGTGAGACAAAACAAAAATATACATGACATCTATGATTTCTTTTCATATCAACTTCTTCTGGCAGTATAACTTAGAAAAATAAAACTTTTAATTTTTTTGTTAAAAAACAAAGTTACAGGTGATATTTGTACCCTCACTTCATGTTTGCATTCTATTTTCAAGGGAGCTTTAGAGGTTTTTTATTTATTCAAGGCATTATATACTTTGGACAAACTATATTCTTTTTGCAGTGGTTCCTTACTTTAATTTCTGTTTGATTTCCCCTAGGCAGATCTTTGTAAATATTTATCTGAATGTTAAGCAATATTCTAATATAGCTTTCAAAAGTTCTTTGTCAGTCTTCTCATACCTTGTTCATAGTTACAATATTCTTTCTCAAACAGTTGCGATATATGTAATCCTGAAAGCTGCTCTGATCCCTGAAAGAAGCTTGTTGGAGCTTATCAGTGTGGATTTGGAAGATATGTATAACCTGCTCTGCACATGATTAGAATCTGGATCTGTATACTTACTAAACCACCTGACTCCTCTGTCCTCAGTAAAAAGTATACTTTTTACCACTGTGGCAGAACATGCAGCATCAGAGCCTCAGAAAAAATTACCTTAGAAAAATGTAAATCTTCCTACTTTCTGAGTAAACCATAACATCTTTTTCTTCATACTGATGTATACATTCCTTGTAACTGCTGTGATGACCTGCTTTTTGTCAAAGAATTGTCATAATCACTCACGAGTTGTAGAGACATAAACCTTTAAAAGGAGGTCACTGTACTATTAAAATAATCTGACATTTTGTAGCATCTTAAACTGCTGTCTATACTGAATGATAATTAGTGCTTTTAGAGATAATATCAAACTAATTCTGTGGGATTAACAATTAGAAAATTTAGAAAGTATTATTGTTCCCAACATTTTTGTGCTGTTGTGCAAGCCCCAGAATAAATGTAAGAGGTACAAGATTCCCTCTGTATCTTCTCAATAGATGATTTTTTTTTTTTTCTGTGCTTCTGGCATTCAGTTTTCTATCAAACTTTCATATGACATTATTTCTAATAACTTTAAAATGCAACTAGATATATTAACAATATTGTTACATTAGTGCTAAATTTGCAGGCCCAGAAAAAAAAATTCTACAGAGAAGTCTTGGTAACTAATGGGTTTTAGCTACTTGATATCAGAAAGGTTTTCTGCACAAAGAATAAGTACATGCAAATTATGTATAATTATTTTATAATAGGTACAGTATGTCTATATAAAGTCCAGGTTCAGTTTGTAAATCCCTGAATGTACAGAAAATCATTTTAATGAACACTTGGCAATCCCTAGTAATGCAATTAACTAGTTACTGGGAGCGATTACTTAGAGATGTAAATATGTACTACTTTGTGAGTTTATCAGTTTGCCCTTATAAATATTAAATCACATAAATAAAGTTCTATCTTCAGGGTAACTTAAATACATTAAAAGAAAATTCAGAACCAATCTGGAGACTACTTGTGCTGTTTCATTGCTTTTAGATATTTTAGGCTGCAGTGTAAATTTTTTTTTTATAGGATGAGCAGAAGTAAAGCTCAGAATATGCTAATATTCATTACTAGTATTATGTAACTTGCAATTTTCTTTCAATATTTTGCTCCAATAACCTCACTGAAACATTTTGGGTGACAACTGTAACTGACTTAAAAACCACAAAGTATTCAACAAAACCACTAAAAGTTACATGGTGCCAAATTTTCTTTTTACATATTTTCACAGTGTAGTTTTATCATTAAAGTGAATTGAATAGATTAGAATAGAATAATGGAATAATATAAATTCTAAGGATTAATGCTATGGAATTAAAAAAAGATTGATTGACAACTAAAGAGTCAGATAGCAAATGTCTTCTGTTTCGCAAGACAAATATGGAGACACAGATGGAGAGATTTCAGAGAAGGAGGAAGTTAAAGAAAAATAAAATTTAATGTCTTCTAACAAAGACAAAATAAACAAAAAGAATAAATTATTCAAAAACAAAAAAGCAATTTCTACAAGTAAATAATGAATTAATTAATGGATAAAAACATCCTAATGCTTGGGCTTGACTTCATTGAGAAACAGCTGAATACTTTGATATGGATTCAGGTCCTTTTGGAGGATGTGGTTAAATGTTGTAGGCATCTGGAATAAAAAAATTACATGTAATCCTTTATTATTTACTATAACGCATGGGTTCTGCTGGTAAAATAGCAACAGTAATAACTGACAAATGCAGTAAAATGCACTTGCTATTCAAATGCACATTAATAATGAGTTGATTTACCAAAATATGTTCTGAACACTCTGTTCCTTGGCCTGTCAGGATTTTATCTGTGATTCTGTCCAAGACATCTAATTTCTTTAAATCTCCACTTAACAGATATAAAACATCAAGTCAAAATATATCTAAGCATTTAACATTTCGTGTATTCATCAGTATATGGGAGATGCACAGAAGCAGAGCTGACAGGAACAGTTCATTTGAGTAATATGAATAAAATTTGTGTTTTAAAAGATATTTTATGTCTAATGTGCTTAGAAAATTTTAGAAGGTGTATCATATAATAAACTATTTAAACAAATGTTTTTAGTAGGGAGGTTATAATTCTTAATGGAATAAAACAATTTTGTAATGGTAGTTCCCATGTGGAAAAAAACAAACAAACAAACAAAACACAAGCAAACAAAACACAAAACCAAACAAATTATTAAAACCATAATGACTCTGTCTTTTATTTATTCTGTTTATTTTTTGGAGGAGCTAGCAGCCACCATGGTATAGTATCAGAAAATATTAAAATAGGTATTTATAAGGCATTCTAACACTAATATAATCTCTAATAAACTGTTGAATGTTATTATTTTTTCACTTCTCTCTTTTTTCTGAAGTTCATGCATTCAAATTTTCTGCATAAATTAAGTGAAGACTGAAATTTGCAGTTCCCTGACTGAGTGTCTGAAGGAAGGACTAGTACAGCTACAAAGACAATGGTACTTGCAAACTCTACTGCCAGGTATTAATTACTTTTATTTGCATCTCATTCACAGTTTGTTTTAAAAAAAACTAAACTATGAAGCTTCATTTTTGAAGACGCTGTTATTTGCAGCTGATGTTGGTTTGTCATTTATGTTGCCAAATTTGCATATTATATGTACTGAAAACAAAAATCTGCTGCCAGGTCTAAGTAACTGTGTTCCACAAAATACCACTTTACTATAATGCAAAGCAAAAGGATACTGAAAAGCAGAATTAACTTTGAGAAGTTTGATTATCATTCGGTAATAAAATGTACTAATAGACTAGAGGGTTTCCAGGGTTTCCAAATTTCCTGCTTCTTTTAGTTCCTTGAAAACGGATTGGCGGAGGCTGGAAGATTTTTGGACTATGACGTATATCCTAGGCATGAAGACTGCATATTCCTTGAAAGCGAAGTTCTGAACTTAATTTTTTTCTAGAGATTCAATGTGTAGCTAAGTTCACACAGCTTTATTGAATGGACAATTCATTTTACATTCCTTTAAGGGACTGAGGGAATGAGTGAACATAATGAAAACAGGAACCTTCTTAAGGCATAGCAAAGCGTTTCTGGGAAACTGAAATATCAGTATACTGATTTACTAGCTTTATTCAAATTTTAAAATATTGTAGTGGCTGAAGCAGTTTCACCTGTGTGAAATTCGCTGCACTCCTGCAGCAATAATTTGTGATATGTAGCTTAGCATTTTAAGCATATACCAAGTTTAAGTATATATCAACCAACGTGTTATGAAATTACCCCCTAGGAGGATGTAATAAGTAACTTATAAGGTGTGTCCACAATACACTTGTCAGTGACTGCTTTATCTTCTATTCCTTTCCTAGCAAGTGGCTGGGTTTACAAAGGAGCAAAGTCTTAGCATATGGAAGGGGACCATATGACACATATGTACTAGTCCAGGTATAGATATTCATCCCCATCTCTGCATTGCAACATGTCTGTAGTTACTTTCCAGTACTGCTTCCCTCTGTAGCTACTGAAATATCCTACTTGGATAATGACAGTATACATCTATTTTTCATTATTATTATATTTCATTATTACTAATATTATTTCCTACTTCTAACATATATTATATTGTTTTGCTTACAAAAGGAGGTAAAAGAAACCATAGAATATCTCTTCCTGTGATTCAAATTATTCTGATTCAAATTATTCATTTGATTCTCTATGAATTTATTTCACCTTTTATTAATATGTACTGGTTTAGTCTTCATTTGAACTCTACATCCAGCATTCTGTCATCATATTCCCTTGGGAGGCTGTTGCTTTTCTTCTCCCACCCCTTGATTTTATAAATTCTTTAGTGCTAATTTTTCTTGCTCCTTTAGTGGGAGAGTTATGTGTTGCATCACCACCATTCACTCTGAAAACTCTATTTTCTGCTTTATTGGACATTCAGCTTCTCAAGAAAGGCATAGTACATGGAAAATTTGAAAGCTTTACTGTGCCTTGCATACCACTTTGTGACTTTTTTCTCTACCTTTCCTCATGATCACTTAAATTAATACTGAGGAGTGCTCTCAAATCAAGGGATATCAGAAAGACTGTTCATCTATATATTCAGTATAAGGCAGGTACTTAATTTCCTTGCTGAAGCAATCATAATAAACCATTGTCTTACACAGATAAAATAGTTTCAAAAGATGTGCTAGCAAATTAGAATTAGCTGTATTGAAAACCTCGATAGTCAAAATCAGTGTTATTTCTTCCTTTTAGGTTTGTATTCACTAGAAACATGAAATATGAAAGAAAGTGCCTTATTTTTTAATCTGTTCTTTTTAACAAAGGAATGATAGTTAAAAACATTCAGGACAGAACTAGAACCTGAAGCATATTCATAAGAGGAAATAAACATGCATTCATTTGTAATGACAAGAAATGTGATCTAATGCTAAAATTGTAAGTAATTATATAAGACTAAACCACAAAAAAAATTAAAATAAAATCCAGGCAAAATATGGGATCCATGCATCTCATCAGGTTGGTAAAAATAATGAGAATTATTGCAGCTCAAAACTATATTGACCTGAATTTTTTCTGCTGACATAATTTATTCTTTTTTGTTTTGCCTGCTAGAGCCATACACTTGTCTCTATGTGTAGCCCTGGAGTCAAAAGAGTGCACAGCTCGTGTAATATGGTAAGTGCTATCTCCAGTCAGCAAGTCCCTCCTGTGATATTTAAGCACCAAAAAAAGATGATCTGCAAAGTGAAGACAAGTATATAGAATTCCTGAGTATCTGAAACTGCCAACAAGACAAATTGTTTTTATAGTAAGTGCCTGAGAAACCCATTAGTACCACTTCCACTTGGAAGCCAAAATGAATGCAACATAAGAGCACAGTCTGTTTGTAAAGCAAGCCTATGGCAGATAATGACATTGTTGGCACCTGCAGCACAAAGAAGAAAATTGAGAAAAGTTGTCCTGGGTGTGGAGATAACTAATTCAGTACTATTAAAGTGGGCTGCATCTGTGCCTGCATTCAGTGTTACAAACACACACACACACACAGAGGCACCAAATCCTGCAAACTGCACAGCAGGAGCCCAGTACTCAAGACTGTATATTCTGAACTTCCACCCTTTTCCTTATGCAACGTATTTTCAAATGAATGAATGTCAGGGTGCAACAAATGCATTCAGCTTCACTGGATAAATACCTTTGCCTGATTAATGTCTCTGGTAATGAGGTCAGTCTAGAAATGGATAACACTAAACAATCAGAAAACCTCCTATTTCTCTTTGGTTTATGTTTCACCTAGCTTTCACAGTGATTTTATCTATGGGTTGTCATTTACAATATTCTTGATATTTAAAAGTTAATTAGAAGTGAAGAATAAAGATATTATTTTTAGATAACTTCCAACTATCTTCAGTTTTAACTGTTTGGAAAAAAGCCCACACTCAAATTGTTCTCTATGTGTTTATGTATCTATTTTGCAAAGGTCCTAGATCACTTGGATAGATAACTTTTATACAAATTCAATTATCATTGCTGCTCTTTCAACTCGTTTTGCTGACAGCTAAGAAGGACGTGATATTGTGTGTGTTTACATTGAAAACTTATCTTCACTCCTAAGAGGGTAAGAAAATTCAAGTTTCACCCTACACATTTTTTCTCATTAAAAAAAAATATCTATTGAAGGATCAGGCCTTTTACAGAGTGAGTTTGTTTGTTTGTTTCCTCATTACAATTTTTTCACCCAACACAGTTTCTAAAGAACTGGAAATGACATTATAGACTTAGTCCCCTAAGTCTATGACTTTTAACTTCGCATTCCTGGTGTGAAAAAAAATCCAAAATAATCTGGGAGGATCAAATTAATGTCTTTTCTAGATTTTTCCTTTATAAATTGACCAATATCAATAATATGTCCACTAAAATCATGTTTGTGCTAGATTTTTACTCATATTAAACAAATTCATTATTTCTCTTAAGCTTACAGCAAAGTCCTTACTCTGTTCAGTAAGACCTGATTACATGTTTTCTGTATATTATCATTGAATAACAGGTCTTTCACAACATTCAACAGGTGATTCAGAATTTGACAAAGAATAAAAAATGGAGTAATAGGCAGACACTTTCTCTGCCATAGAGGGAAAATGTTATGTACTCATTCAATGCAAACATGGAAGAAAGCCCAGCCAGAACTTCTCAAGAGATATATATATATCTCTTCATATATCCATTTTTCAGCATATATATTTCATAATTTTTTGTGAGTTTACTTGTCTACAAATCTGGAAGAAAGGAAGAAACTAATATTCTATTTCACAGGTTGTAAGGCTGAAGCAGAGAACATTACTGACCTTCTACAAGTCACAGAGCAAATCTGCAGTAAGGCCAAGAATACAATCTACTTCTTTAAGTCCTGATATATAGATATCTCTCTAGATAGATAGATAGATAGACATTATATCTAGATATATATTTACATATCAAGAAGTTTTAGTCGGCTTTGTTTCTCATATTATGAAATATGTGTTCTTTTACATGTATATACATACATATTCATAATTACACTGCTAACATAATACTATTTTTTAATCAATGTTTATTTTTTCATGACTTTACAGACAATGGCTTCTCCAAGTGTTATTCTTTCTTCAAAAAACAAGCATGAACAGTAAAAGATATAGTCAGTCAATAGTGTGTGGAGGAAGCCTGTACTGCAAGTAGCATATTTGCAGTACTAACTCCTTGATTTTGTCTGTCCTTGATCTGTCGAGAGATATTATACTAGAAAGATCCACACAACCACACCAGAGTACACAGGTAGGGATAGTTTGTGCAGCGATCTTCCTGGTTGCCTTGCCTGCCACCTAGTGTCAAGCAAACTGATCATTTTGAGACTAGGGTATTTTTAATATTTATTTGCTGGTTATGAATCAGATGGAGGTTTACATTGAAGGAAACTTCTAAAATTCAAGATAATATTAAATGCAAAACAAAAATTACATTGAGGTTTGATCCAACATCTTCTGAAACAGATATTTAGTATGCCAAATGTAAATTTTGAAAGGACAAAAAAATGGAAGAGGTTAAAAAATCAGTCAACATGATTTTTAGGCCAATTCCAAAATATACAGGTGGACAAAAAGGGGCTTATAGGCATGTTAAAATCTACGTAGCCTAATTTTAAGGCTGTTGAACACTCGTAAATCTCATGGGCTCTACAGGATTTATAGAGAGCACGTTTTAGAACAAGAAAAATGAGGAAGATCTACAGTGGGAGTTCTTATTTAGTAACTTATTATTTTATTTCAGGGTTAATCAGATCTGATTATTTTTAAGATACATTTCAAATAATGCACAGCAATCAAAATATCTATTCCGTGGCTGCTGGCAAAAGTGGTAAAGTGGCCTTGATGACTCTGGTTCCTATTCTTGTAACAAAACATATATACCCAGTATTTATTATACAAACGATCTGGTCTCACCTGGTGATTAATTATGAAGCATTTTAGACACTGATCATCTCACGGCCTAGGCACTGAGCTCTGCTATGTCTAAGCCTCTCCCAGGTTTAGAGGGTCTTTGTCTCTTTTCTCTTAAAACTTGTATTTTCTGCCTTTCTCTTGTCTCTCTCCAGTTTATAGAAAACTTTTTCAAAAACTAGTCTTTTGGGAAGTCCTGAAAAGTTGAGGAAAGAGCAGCATCTTTAGTCAGAAAATAGCTCAAGGGTGTTCAGTTGCTATGTCTAAAGGGCTTTCTCTTCCTCTGCAGCAGGCAGATAGAAGGTGCCCAGTCAGAAACCTAGATATGTTTTCTTTGACCAAAGAAAGATATCCTTTGATTTGTACATGCCAAAATAGCAACCGCCTTCTGTTTTTCATCCGGTCATTCTAATAAGTTCATGAAGAGATAAATCGAATCTTTTGCCATGATCTGTGGCTAAGCTATCCAAAACATTTCATTCAGGCTTTTGTGCATCATCCTTTTCAAAGGACTGGGCCTCCACTTGTTATTTTTGGGTCAGAATGCCATAGTGCAGACATTCTTTAATTGAGCTTGCAATGTACACCCCTTAGGCTTCCAAACACAGAATCAGCCAGTCTCAGGACTTGGCACCTGTAAAAATTTCCCCTTGTAAGTCTGCAAGTAGTATGAGTAGCCAAAGATTAGAATGCGTCTTTCTGAAAAGAAAATGTGATTTATTTGCACATAAAAGGGGCGTTCACTGATGAAAGAAATGCACATGCATACTCTCCTCTCTATGCTTGGTATTTCCTTCACATCTAGACAAAGGCACAATTAGTCCTCTCTCCATTTTGGTCTGCTGTTAGATCTATTTTCCTGCTATGTTTCTCAGCTGTATTTGCTGTCCATCTGACTGATTCAGACGATAGTCACTGACAACTCCCTCCCATCCCATCCTGCAGGATAGGTCTGTTAACTGAGTGAGCCTTTTGTTTTGGGCTGTACTTTTAACTGCTATAAAGTGGTGAAGTCGTATTCCACATCTATTATAGTGGCTTTTGTGTTCAGATGATTGTCAATTTGCTCCTCAGTCAATCTTTATAATGCTCTACGTATTTCCAGATTTTCTACATTATGCGTGAAATGACATAGGACAAACAAGTGATGGCATAATAAAATATTATTTAACATCAATAAGTGTGTGCTAATTACCATTACAATTAGGAACTGAGAGTAACCTTCCTGAGCTAAAATATTACACAATTTATTTTATTTTGTTCAAAAGTTTTTCTCAGGAAAGAGTAATACAATATTAATTAGAGTAGTGAATGTGTCTCAAATTTAATTAAACAGTGACAATTCAATGTAACTAGAAGATAATTATACATACAGATAAACATAACCCAATTAAAAATAGCTAAACCGGCATGGTGGGAATAAATGTTACTTTGAGGATCTCTAAGTATGGAACACTGGCTTACCGACAAGATAACATACAGATCCAAACAATGTGTAGCCCTCCTGACTTGAAAAAAGAAGTTAAAATATTCAGTTAGCAGCAGAGGATACACACATTTCAAGTTTAGAAGTAAACTAACCATAATATTGAAGCAGTTCAAAAAGATCTTATTCTACCACACTTAGTTTTTTTCTTCATTGACAACAATTCGATCGCAATTGACCAGTAATGATTGGCACTCGCAACAAAGTCAAAAGCAATCATGAGATAAAGATTAAAACTATTTCTGTTGCGTTCAAATGTAGGCAAAGCAGTTGTCTGTGTGCTGTTAAAATAAACATGACTAACCCCTGGACTAAATCATGCAACTTTTATAGAAAAGGATGTTTGCAAGCGTGACTTCAATGACCTTTGCCTGATTATACAGGGTGTTGCGCTAGTTCACATAAGAAAGAGTAACTGAATACTTTTAAAGGCTCACTCGCAATATAGCTTCATTAGCCCAACAAGACTACAGCCATGACTCTGCAGCTTTTAATTTAGATGTAGTTTGCATCCATGCAAAGTTAACGTATGTGTCTGGAAACACTTGCAATCTTCTGCCAAAGGTTTCATGGACATGCCTCAAGAATGGTTTTATTTACTTGTGTAATGAGAGGGTGGCTTTTCCTATTCAAATTCCAATAGCACTGCATTTTTGCAAATTCTAAAATCAAATTCTTCTGAATGAGAAAATAAGGATACGCCCCCAATGAAGACAGACAGGATACATTTGTTTAAAAGTTCTCACTCTGATCTTCTTTTTCCTTTCCTTTCCCTTTCGTTTCCTTCTTTCCTTTCATTTCCTATCCTTTCCTTATTTTCTCTTTCTTTTCTCTTTTCTTTCTTTTCTCTTCTCTTTTCTTCTCTTTTCTTTTCTTTTCCATTTTTACTACCATTAATAAAAGGAAATTAATATAGGAAAAGGAAATGCATTAATGTCGTTTTAATGATTTGCCTTTAACCCAAGAAAGTAAGAAAATTCAAAGATAAGGTTTCCAATTAATCTTTAACTTGTAACATAAAAGCACTGATTTCAAGCCTTAACAATGTTGCAATTATGAAGGCACAGGGGGAATGTACTGTGGACATAGTAAAAGTTTCAATCCTAAGTATGTCTGGGTCTTGTGAATTTATTAGAACTTTAAAACTTAATATCATTTCTGTGTGTGATATAAACATGTGTATTCTTGACCCACTTCGAAAAATAACCACAAGTGAAATACCATTTGCATTAATCATTCAAGAGCTTTGCAAAAAGATTGAATCTCAAGAGAAGACTTCTCCGCTGAAGTTTACAGTATTCAGCTCGGTTTCATTACTTTTTATGTATATTGAAGTGCAGCTGCTTGTTGTCCAGACCATTGGTTTTAGAACTTATTCCTGTTATTTCATTCCAAGTGTATACATTGTCATTTAATATCCTGAAGAGAAAAATTAATTTCTATATAATTTTACCCTGACAACTACAAAAATTCCATTGTAAACTAATACCTTGCAAATTAAATTCTATTTTTACGCTTTAATCACTATGTAATAAGACTACGAAGGAGATGTTTGTACTACGTTGAAATACTAAATAGATGCAACAAGTTTTCACACTTTTCACTAGATTTTTTACTGAATTTTTTATGGCAATAAGGATCCATGCTAGTGGCTCTCCTTGCAAGACTAAAACCTAAGATTATTATGTATATCTAGAAATTACTTTTCCTATCCGTGATATAATGTTACATTATGTTGGAAATATTCTGTGACCGTTATTGGCACTAATGAGACAGAAGCATTTAAGGAATCACAGTAAATTAATCCTTGAAGCCATATATCTGGATATTAAACTTAACAGAATTTAGCATTGCTACACTGCAGCTTCTTCATGGATCTAGCTCTGAAATCCATTACTCATGAGGAGCAGATTTAAATCAATGTTGAACATTTTAAAATCCATACTTTATGTTTACCTGTCTGTGCAATAAAAAGTATAAGGAGATTGAAAAATACTGATAGTTGAATGTTTGTGTGCAATCCTAGGAAGCTGCATGATCCCTGATACCTGAACACCTATGTCTGATAAAGAAGATATCCTTGATTCTTGAAGTGAATACTAATTCTGTTTTTTTACTTAATAGAAAATTAGATACAAATCTAAGCCTGTAAGAGCAGGTGATGCAGAAAAGTTTAAAGTAAATATGAAAGATACAAATTGTCAGACATAAGTCCTCACTGTTATGCTTGAATTAGTGAAACTCAGTGCCTTTGGAAGGGCTCTGGGGTGCTATTATTGCCATATTAGTTGAGTGTGTTTCATAAGAAGTCCTTTTTCAAAACTGACAGGATCAATAACATTATCCAGCATTAATATTTTTGGATACTTCCTGGACCAAGATATTTCCTACAGACACTTCTTAGCCTGCTAAATGATGACATTTTAATCCACAATTTTCTTTGGAAATAAAGTGGGACAAGTTCATTTTATTTTTCTGGAAAATAATATCTATGTATATTGTTTTGTTGATGTTAAAATACTCGTGACATCTTTTCTTTGAAATGTTCAAGCACCTGACTATTTTGGAACAGAGTCTTGGAATTCGACAGGAGGAATGGGGATTTGTGGAAAAGATACATATCTGAAAAAAAATTCTGTCAAATCTCAAAAAGTCATAAGCATGCAAGAATCACTGTTCATTCTGCTGAGTATTTGATAGTGTTTATCTAATTAGTTTCTGGTCATTTTCTCCCTCGATAAATATGCTGTTATCACAGCTCCAAGTGTGATCAGACTGTGCATACACCAAAATATGCAGGAAATGAACATCCAGCTCAGAGGTAGGAGAGAACTGCAGGATTTTTCCTGCTCTCAGCTGCTCTGTATTAAGCCTCAATGCTTGAATTAAAAGATGAGAATCTGTACCTGAGTTACCATCCACATCACTGATAAAAACAAATTATGAAAGATTAATCGCTTTGGTTCAAATATGTGGGGGATTTGGCCTGGAGAAGACATTGGACTCCTACAAAGTCTTCCAGAACTATTAGTGGAAGAGGAGGCAGGAACAATTGACTGAGAATTTGTGGTAGGTTGACCCTGCTCAACAGCAAAGTCCCCACCCAGTCGCCCACTCACTCTCCCACCCCAGTAGGATGGGGGAGAGAATCAGAAGGGGAAGAAAATATTAAAAAATTCATCGATAATGATAAAGACAGTTTGATAAGTGGAAAAAAGAAAGGAAAATAAAACCAAACAAGTGGTGCAAAGGCAGTCACTTAGCAGCTCCTACCAGCAGCACAATACCCAGCCAGACTCCAGGCAGTAGCTACCTTGGAAAAACTGCTCCCCCACCTGCTAGTTTTATTGCTGAACACAACATCATATGGCATGGAATATTTTTTTGGTCAGTTAGGGTCAGCTGCCCTGGTTTTGTCCTCTCCCAACCTCTTGCGCACCACCAACCCACTCACTGGGGGAGCAGAGTGAGAAATAGAGAAGTCCTTGACATTGTGCAAGCACTGCTCAGCAATTACTAAAACATCAGTGTATAATCAGTGCAGTCTTGGTCACAAATCTAAAACACAGCACCATATGGGATGCTATGAAGAAAATTGACTCCATCCTAATCAGACCTTGTACAGAATTGCACTGGTCTGACTGGAAACTGCAGCAGGGGAAAACCAGAAACAGCAGGGAACAGAAATTGGAAGAGGTTAAACAGGGAGGATTTTCAGTATACAAAATGAATAAAGCTCACTTCTATATCTCAGTTGAATGACCTAAAGATTTATTAACTGCAGACAATAATTTTTTAAAATTTATTTTATTTTTTCTGAAGGGAGAATTATTTATTTATTTATTTATTGGCATTTCTGAATTAATTGAATGCTTCACAAGTGTATTTTAGTATAATTTCACAACACCTATGTGAGGCAATGGAAGGTCAGGTACAATTGTCAAATAGGGAAAAGAAACACAAAATTTGAAAAACATCTATAAATTTAGGGTAATAGAATCTGATATTTTTTACATGAATTTCAGAATGCTTTGTATTATCTGGTACTTTGCATGTGCGAAACAGATCTCATTTCAGTTGCAGCTGAGAATCCTCAATAAAAAAAAAATCCCATGTCAGAGACAAAAGATTTAATTCCACCAGTCTAAGGAAATATCTACTTTTTTTCTTTGTTTTTGATATGTTCAATCTTGAAATGAAATCATGGAGCTTTGTTTTAAAATGTGAAACATAAGCCATCTGAAGGTAAAAACTCATGAACTGAACTAATCTAATCTACATTGTATTTCTTCAGTGGAGAATAAATGGAGTGGTGTCTGACATCTCCTGTTTAAATAAAACTGTGGAAATTACTAAAAGCCCCATAGATGATCACTCAACTCCAAAGCATGAGGGATACTGCAATAGTTTGTCTTTTCTAAGTAGAAAGACTCGGAGAGTACCACACGGTACAAGATCTTTTGCAGCTGAAAAGAATAAGAGCTGCCCTGCTGAATGATGGTAGTGTGAATATAGGACAATTGTCCTGGTCAAGATAGTCCCATGAAGGCTATGAAGTGCTGCCAAACATATTAGACACACATACAGCTGCTTTGTACTGAACACACAACACTGGGGGGGTTTTTCCACATTCAAAGAAAATGTGGCTCCCTGAATTAGCATCTTCTTTGCTAGTCAGCATCATATTTTCTTATGTTACTAATGGTACCATCAGTGAAACTGTGCAACTGTATTAACAGAAAAACTCCCCTTTTATCCTGGAGTTATGTTACTATTAAACCAAAAATTTGGTACATTGTGAACATCATATCTAGCTTTCATTTTGATTTGCATCTCATAAAGAGTGGTTGTTTGAGTAACAAGAATTAGCTGTACTAAACCACAAATTCACTATACCTGATATTATCAGCTGAGCCTTTGAAAGAACATTAGAAGCACCTGTATTTAAAGTTGCAGCTGATAAAACAGTAAAGCTCTTGCTGAAGATAATGACCTAAAAAGGGATAACATCACAGTAGAATCAGACAGTGTCATTCAATTGTCTGTTCTGCCATTTGTAAAGAAATGTGCTATTATTTCTTGATTTAAGATTACGAAGAACACTGCTCAGGTAATATTCACTTCTTTTGGAAAGCTTTTCATGCACGGAATCAGATAAACAAGATGCTATCTTCTGAGACTGCTGAAAACCTACTGAATACAAAAAATTCCTTTTGTCTTTTTAAAAAGTCACACACCAAGCTTTCTCACACTATAAGCATTTTAGCATGTGATTCAAGACCCAAAACTCCAGCCATAAATATAGGTCTCATTGAGTTTTAAGATGACTGAAAGAAGAAATAAATTGCCTAGGGTTGTCAGTGATGAAACAGCAGAAAATAGGACAAATGTACAATTTATTGAAAGCAATTTGTTCATAACAAAATAAAAAGGTAGCCAGCTACTTTGAAGGAAACTGTCATCTATAACTGATTCAAGGGACAGTAAATGTAATCCTTTTCAATACTTAGAGAGCAGTTATATACTTTATTTGTAAAAGATGAACTTATTAATCTTTAAAGAAGAAAAACAAAGGAAAAAACTAAAGTAAATTCCCTCTGAAATTGTTTGGTGTGCGTATATCATCCGTGTAGGTGGGTGTATAAGAGGTTTCTTTGCACTTATACATGAAGCATAATAGCAAAAAGTCACTAGAGGATGTAAAACAGAGAAGGAAAGCCCAGACTTCAGCTTTACCTAAGACCATTATTTTTTTCTTATGCTAAAAAGAAAATAATGGCACAAATTACATTCTTTTTCTTTCCTGTTCTTCAGAGAACTGATAATCAGAAATGTTGGAGCAATTTTCTTTTGCACACTACAGATTAGTGCTGAGTGAAATACTCACTGCTGAGGGGAAAATTATTTAAATTTCGTGGAGCTTTTACCAACATTTGACCTAATCTTTTTGTCTATTACTTATAGACTTATTACTTATAGACTTATGTACTTTTGTCTATTAAAATGCTCTTAAATAGCATATGTTACTTTCAAAAAGCTAAGTGTTTTCTTCTAATATTTGAGGTATTTTAAGCATGGATATAGATAACTTTTAGAAAATGCTACTTTTTCCTTCTCCTAGATAAGAACTGTGTTTTGATTTTCAAATGAAAGACAGATATCTGCACTTATTACTCTTTGTTTTAAGAAAAACAGAGATGTCATATATTAACATCAGGAAAGTGTCTGGTGTAACCCTTGCAGAATACTGAAATATTTCCTGCCTTGTTAAAGAAAATTAAGAAATTAACTGTTACTATCATTAAAGGCTTTATCCTATGGCTATGAAAGTTGAAAGGATTATTGTTCTCAAATTTCAAGCTCAAATTACTTTCAAAAGGACATAAAGGAAGAACAAAGAAAGTTTAAAAAGAGCCTGGAGGCTAGGATGACTGCTTTAAATGGATAGATCTAAATTCTAGGTGGCTATCTCTGTGGGAGAGGTGAGGAAAAATCCAGTTCTCAGAAAAAGCAGGGCTTAAATTTCCTACTACATCAATGAAGGAGAGGTGGCATTTCTGAATATCCCCATCACACTTGTTTTAAGTTCAAAAACATGTCAGCGGTGTGATTCACTATATCTAAGTTAGGTGGCTACCTTTTTCCATTGGGCAATTCTTTCTGCTCCGGATCTAATTTAGCTCAGCTTCTTCTGAGGTGGTTACCTAAAGGTAGCTCTTTTAAAGGAAATGTAGTAGTGGGTTTTTTACCTTTTGCTTAATATTTTATGTTAGAGCACTTTCCTAGGAATTTGGAAAGGACGGTTCTGTGCCTGCTTCAGCTGCAAGGGAATTAAACTTCTATCTTAAGAAAATACTGAAAGGGCTGAAAGGGAAAGAAGGCTACCACTTAAAGTTGGGGGTTTTTAATTTTTTTCTTTCTTTTTTGTGTAGCCAGAAATGCAAAATTCCTGAAGACATAGTAGAATAAAAGGGAGCTGGACTCTTGTCTGAGGTGGATTAAAACTGAAAATAATGAAGCCTGTGTACTATCCATCGTAATATATATTTGCATTGTATTAGACCACCACAAAAAAAAAAGAAAGAAACAAACAAACAAACAAAACCAACAAAAAGGAACTATTTGCTGAGAGTAGACCCTCCTATATGAGAGTATTTAATCATTTGGAGCCAAAGACTCTCTGTTTCTTTCAGTATCATGTTTCTTTACAGTTCAGTAGAAATGCAAAGGTAGCTTTCCAGAATTTAGAAGACAAGAATTTTTTCTGTCTCAAGATGATTAAAATCTAAAAAGGAAATGTTCAGATCTCTCTGACAAGTGCTACAAGCAGCAAGTGATTATGAGGTAGCTGAACAGCACTACAAGCCAAATGACAACAATTATGGCTGTTTTTTTCAGAATGCCCTTGTAGATCTGGGTGCCTGTTTAGCTGTGCCTCATTCAGGTAGAGACGTAAGTATGAATCAGATAATTACATCTCCAAAATAAATACCTCTAAAAATGTGTGAAAGAATTCAAGTTGTCAACTAGTCCTATAAGCTTAGGCAGGGCTGTAAAAGAACACACACATACGGAACAGCCATTTAGAAATTAGGTAGGACTTAGGTCCCCTTGTTAAGATTTCAGCAGAACCAACACCATTCAGAAACTCACTGATTTGTTTCAAAGGTATTTTTAGAACAAAGCAAGTAACCTGAAGCAGGAGATTTTATCTTTCAGATCAAGTATATCTAAATCATACTGTACAGTGAAAAGTTAGGCACACAAGAACAGAAGGAAAGAAGGAATAATGCTGTTCCAGGAAAAAGGAGAATAATTTTATGCATATTTTAATGGTTTTGGGTAGCTACTTTTTCATCTGCCTATGACTCTACTATGAGTGAATTTTTCTAATTCTTTGATTAAAAAATAACACTAATGCATAAGACAA
>NW_009633936.1:29453-29670 GCF_000690535.1 Cariama cristata
TTAACCCCCTCCCTCCCCCCAGGAGGGGAAAGGACAGAGAAAAGGGAGAGAGAATTATGGGCTGGAAATTAAAACTACTTTAATAATATAATAATAATGGAAAATAGTATAATGTTTTAATACTAATGGTACTAATAATGGAAATAAGAGTAAAGGTATACAAAGCCGATACTGAGTATCCTGATGACGGTCAGGGGACTGCAGGCTGCAGGCCGCA
>NW_009633937.1:0-2202 GCF_000690535.1 Cariama cristata
CCATAGCACCCACACTGCCCATACTGCCCGCACCACCCATAGCACCCATACCGCCCATAGCACCCACACTGCCCATACTGCCCACACCATCCATAGCACCCATACTGCCCATAGCACCCATACTGCCCATAGCACCCACACTGCCCATACTGCCCACACCATCCATAGCACCCATACTGCCCATAGCACCCATACTGCCCATAGCACCCGCACTGCCCATACTGCCCACACCATCCATAACACCCGTATCTCCCATAGCACCCACACTGCCCATACTGCCTGCACCATCCACAGCACCCATAGCGCCCATAGCACCCATATCTGCCCGTACAGCCCCTCCTTCCCTGTGTGCAGGACACCTCGGTTTGGCAGATGAATCCCCCCATGACTACCCTGAAGCCCTACAGAGCGGATCGGTGCTGGATCTCCCCACCCGCAGCTCGGGCAGGGTCCCTCAAGCACCAGCTGAGAAAGACCTTCATGAAGCCAAACGCACCTTCCCCGGAGGAAGGGGGGGAATGTGTCAAGACAGAGACCCAAGCAATTTTAGGGGGGCTCACGTCACACAGGGCTGAAGTGGGGGCTCAGGGCCGAGCCGAGAGCCGCAGCAGGACATGCTGCTCCTTGTGATGGAGCCCAGCAGCGAAACTGGAAAAATATGTGTCCAGCACTTGTTTTTGCACTTCCCAACACCAGAAACCTTAAATTGTGCAGACGTATTTTAAAATAATGTACTCCAAACAAGGGGGAGAAAGGCTGCTTGTCATATATTACACAGGGCCTGAGTGGACACAGGGACCACTTGCATTAACCTGCGAGAGAATCGGCATTTGTAATTTGTCTCTTAGGAATCCCAGTTTACCTTCACCCTCTATCTTAGTTCACTGACATCATAGTTATTAGATAGATCATTTTTATGGATTATGTCTCGCAGGGGCAACATTTTAATGAATAGTAGAATTAAATGTTTGCCAGGATTTTTTTAAAATAAATGATCAATTACTGCTGGGTGCATCCATCACATTTATTAGCTGCCTTCCAGAAACATTTTTCATAACTTGCAAATTGAAATGAGGTTGAAGTTGAATTTTATTTCTTCTTCATTTGCCTGTAGCAAATGTAGTACTTACACATAAAACACCAAGATCAGTGGGTTTTTTTGTGTAAGTCTTTTTATGACACTGGCTAAAATTTTGTGTGTGGAGAATAGTCAAAAATATTTTTTAAAAAATTAGTAAAAATATGGATTCCTTTTCAAAAATGCCTGGAGAACTGTGACCTGGCAGACAAGATTTCTTACTCATTTTCAAGGTCATCATGAGACTACCTGGTATGCATTTACTATTAATAACATCCAGCTACAAGGTTAGATTGAACGTTGAGTTTTTGTCATGTCACACATACCATCACTGCTTTAGCTTTAGCAAAATGGAGTCAGAAATACCATGTATTTCATTTTCCTAATATCAGAAAAACAGCTTTATATGATATTAGAAATTATATGTAAAATACAAGTTGTGGTGTCTTCTGTAAAGGCAGACAAAGTTTATGGAACTCAAAGGGGCTCCTGTGGGAACAGAAACAAACCACGCCAAACCCCTCCAAGCCATCTCTTTCCAACCAGTCCCTGCACACGTACTCACCGATGGCGTGCGGTGTCACCGCCATAACGTCACGAGCTCCAGAAGCGTGCGGCGATGTCCTCAGTCCCCGCGACACCTCGGGCCACCCCCCTAGAGCTCGCGGGAGCTGGTGCAAAACGCCTGCCTGGAGACCAGGCACCCTTGTCGGAGGCGATGCCAAGGCCAGAGGTGCTGGAGCAGGCGAGTCCCGCGGAGCCACCGGAGGGGACATCGCATGCAGGGACCGGGCGCCGTGGGTGCCACCTGCCCGGCTCCCGGGGCCAGGATGCTCTGCAGAGATTAGTGCTCCTGGCCGAACGATGAATACTCTAAACTGTGAAGCTGAAAATGCAGGATGACTGGTATTTAGTACTTCATCATTTTTCCAGGAAACTGTCATGAAATTTTTTACAACCCTTAAAGCAGGATTGGGGTCTGGATTCAGCTTCTGAAAGACTTCCTTTGGCTTGTTGTAAGGTACAGTTAAAAAGCAAAAAGAAACCTGAGGTGGCAATAGACCCTGCAAAAGAACGAGGGGTGTTTGTGGGTGGTTTGGAGGCAGGGATGATGCTCAGGGAGA
>NW_009633937.1:2224-3528 GCF_000690535.1 Cariama cristata
CGCACGCACGGCACCGGCTGCACCACCGCCGGCATGCCAAGGAGGACTTGCATCCCTCCTGCCGGCTTCTGAGAGAGAGGAAGATCACGGTGCTGGCAACGCCACAGTTGTGCGTGGTGGGGAAGGAGCCTGCGGTACTTTACACACAGGCGTGAGCAGGTGTCCGCGGAGCGGGGGCGAAGGGATGGGTACCGCTGTCCCTGCCCTGTTCTACAGGCACGAGGCAATACAGTGGCAGAAAAAAATGACAAGAATCTCCTCTTTTTCGGTTCCCCCCCTTTAATGAGCCAGGCCTGTCAGATGCCACAGGTGGGCGCGTTTGACCCATCCCCAATGCTGCCTTTGGGGCAGGAGCTGCAGAGAAGATTGATGAGCTGGACCACCGCTTTCCAGTCTGGTGACTGCTACATCCTTGACATGCACACATATGGAAAGATCCTTTTTCATGTCATGAGTTCATGAACATCCTTCAGCTGGCATTCATTTCCTTTTTCTTCAACTTTAAAGTCCAAAACTACCCAAGAGGTTCAATTCTCGTTCACTTTCTTCTAAAAAGCCTTTTAGAATACTTTGAGTACATTCTAGTCTCCTTTCGATCCCCAAAAGAAAATGAAACAAAACTAAAGACATCTTTGCTCACAAAAATAAAATATCTCCCCCTGCTGCTGGTCGAATGGGGTTTTAGGACGATGCCAGCAGCAGCGGTTGAAAGCAAGGAATCGCACCCGAGTTATTGCCGAGGGTGGCTGGGAGCTGCTCCGCTCCTTGGCCGGGGCAGGAGGGTGTCCAGCCGCACCTCTGCAGCGAGGCTGAAGGGAAAGGGCGATTTTGATTTTGATTGAGGATTTTAGCTTTGGGGAAAACTAAATATTATAGCCATAAAAGAAGAGGAGAGTGTGCAACTGGGGACAAATTCCTACTCTCAAGAATGGGAAGAAACAAGACCGATACCTGGCTCCCAGCCTGCTGTCACTCACAGAATTTTGAGGGTTTTTTGATCATGGGTCAGTTTACATGGCACGAGGCCTGCGGGCGACGGACGGAGTACGCCTGTCTCAAAGGGGGAAAAGCATCTTTGCAGAGGAGTTAGCAGGGCTCATTGAAAGAGCTTTGAGCTAGATTTAAGGGGGAAAGGGATAAAACCAGGCTCACTAGAGATAAGCCTGGGGGCAGCACGAGGTCCTTCGAAAGATGAGCCGGCAGGGAAGAAGCCCGGCCCGACTGAACAGAGAGCTTTGGCTGGGACTCAGGGAAAAAAGGAGAGATTATGACCTGTGGAAGAAGGTGCAGGCACCTCAGGAGGA
>NW_009633938.1:0-905 GCF_000690535.1 Cariama cristata
TAATTCCTGAAATACTGTTTGTAGAGGAGGAGTTGATTCTTAAATGGAATTAATACCTCATGATAATGAGCTGTTCCTGACAATGTGGATGCATGCTCACCTCAAGTCAAAACGTGCTGAAATCTACCCTACGTACCCACAGCGCTACGTACAACAGACAAACCGCTCTGTACGTCAAGCATTGCTCATATTGATCCATACAGTTGTGTTGCATGTTACGGGGTTTAAAATGTGTGTAGGTGTTACCCCAGTACAACTACTTGTCTGCTCGAGGTGTCAAGGTTCTTCTGTTGTGTCTTCTAGCGGGTTCATGCGTTGAAGCCAACGAACCCGAAGAGTTGGCTTGTTCGTAGCGCATTTTTCACTTAAACGTCACCTATATTTAGACAAGAAAAGTTGAAACTAAATGCACAAATGGCATCTGATGTATCTGTTCTGTAAACCACTGTACTTCTCATATAGTTTGTTATTGCTGAGGTAAACATTTTATTAAATAGTATTCAGTGAACATTATGTACTTCTTGAGTTGCAAAATCTGTATCAGTTTCTCATTGTACAGGACTGATAGTTTCTAGTAGTAATATTCTGCATCTAGATGAACTTCTTTGTGAAGACTTCACAGTTTAAGTTTTAAAATGACATTTAGGAAAAAGGAAAACAAAAATACTAGCAAGACGAACCTTTATAAAAAAAAATCATTTTATTGCTTGCCATCTTGAGTCAAACTTGTGATGTCTTTCAGAGGTGCTGGGCACATCGTTGCATGTCAAGTGTCCAGTATCGCAGACAATCAGGCCTCCTGTATAAGAAAGAGGCATTTAGAAAGAGTCGGACAAACCATCTAGGATATATATGTGAGAGACGTAAAGTATGGTGAAATCTGGAGCTGTCCACCACCCCTGCAG
>NW_009633939.1:0-61792 GCF_000690535.1 Cariama cristata
TGAGGAGCGGAACAAAACGGAGCCGCTCCAGTATGAAATTCATCTCGGCTTGTTACTTGCTGCCCCTCTTTCCTGCACTGGTCTTCAGCACTAGGTGAGTACCGAGAGCTATTTTGCTCAGAGTTCGCCTTTGCTGTTTTTAGATTTGGTGCTCTCCAGAGATATAATACAGATGTCAGCTTTCACTGGGGTGGTAAGTTTAGAACAGGTTATCTTCTCTGATTCTTATCTCTCTCCCTCCTGATCCTCTGAAAGATACTGACTGTTCTGCTGGTATTTCTAAGCTCTTTTTAATGATGTAAGAGAGCTGCTCCTGTATAAGTTGACCCGCAGATTGCGTGATGTAACAAGATGGTAACAAATATAAGCTTTATGTATACAGCAGTGAGAACGGATAGACTGTTCCATTGGAAATAAGGAAGCCCAACAGCTGAAATTGGCAACACGCTAACATTTTCCCCTATAGAGTGCAAAAAACACATGCTTGAACAGTCTCACCTCGGTTTAGATTCCTCTATCTGAACATAGACCCAGGGCTTACCTTTTTTTGCTGTGAAATGCAGGTGAGATGTTGCAGTGTTACTTCAACGCCAGGAAATGTGTTAAAAAGTTGCTGCAATCTAGAAGCGTTCCTTTCTGTGCAAGTATAAATCACTGAGAAAATATGAACAAAATCTATTGCAGCTTAAAAATAAAACCTGTTCTGACCATGCAGTGTTCTGACAAGATAATGTGTACTGTTCAGTTCCTCAGAGATAGGACAGTATATTCTCCATCCTGTGGACATAACATGTTCAGCAAAGAGAAGATAAGGCTGAGATGCTCTGTCCTGTTGTCTTGATGTACACAGATGGAAAGTTAATGCTGGGTACAGAGCAGATCTGTTCTAATGACACTGCTCTCACTTCAGGCTTCTTAACTTCCAATTCCTTATCAGAAAATCAAGCCCAAATTTTGACTGTGGTATTTCTCTGCTGTGTTAGAAGTTTATAGGGTACTTTACTAAGTCCATAAAGCAAGTTATCAGAGGATACATGCCCATACATTTATCAGAGAAATGTGCCTTTTCCATTATTTTTGGTCTTTTCCTGTAAAATCAGCATCAAAGCAGCTTTTTGCAGAAGTACTGCATGTTTTAAGCTTTAATTGTTCACTGAGACTTTAAAAAAAAAACAAACCACTGATTGTGCCTGCTAAGTACGCTAAGTTCAGGTACAGCGGGAGCATATCTCTATGCGTACTCAAACACAGGCAAATAATTATGAAAATATCTGGGTGGGAAATGGCCTGAATGCAGGGAGAAATCGGGAATATCAAAATGCTTCAATTACTTCCCTCCTTTGGAGGAGGTTGTTATGGGCAAGAGAGGGGTACTTTTTTTTGGTAACATTTCTGATTTTGGGACTCTACACTGCTAGTCCATGTGAACCACTCTGATGCTCTTTGAAATATAACAATTGGAGAAAAACTGTAATATACTGTGATTCAATAATTATCCCTTCTGATTTAATAAGCAGTCTAAGGAAACATTCACCAGCAGTCAAGTGTGAAATTTGTCGTCAATTTGGATTAATAATTTTACACTCATTTAAGAGTGATACATTCTTTGCTAAATTATGCCAGAGTTAAAAAGAGGAGGAAGCACCAAGTCAGCTTTTGCAGATGCAGGTTTGTATCTTGCATGAGCTTGTGCAGACTAAACTGTAGTGAAAAGAGATGTGGAAAACTATTCTAATTTTTCATATTTTATTATTTTTATGAAGTGTCTTACAAACTACTTGAACATTCGGGGACTAAACTGGGACAAGGCATCTAGTGTAAAGCCCTGAAAGCAGGTCCTCATCTTCTTGAGAAAATATTACCTGTATTAAAAATGAACTGTAGCTCATTCTTGGTAATTGTAAAAAAAAAAAATTCAAGTCCCTCCTCACCTTTCAAAAAATAGGTGGAAAGAATATGAAGAAGTTGAAGTTGGCATGTGAATACTAATTATGAACAGTATGATTCTGAGGACTGGATATACTTTCATAATAGCGTAATTTTTGTGGCACATGATGATTTATGTTCTTATGTAATTGAGGGATTAAAATGATCAAGGTGAGAGAAATTTCTGTGAAAATTCCACCCAAGTACAGTATGTGTTGCAAAGTGAAGTTTTGCTTTTGATACTAGATTGGTTGTCCTGTTAAAAAGGAGAGTTGGAGATTTATGAAAGTCCTGGACTCTGCTCAGCAGTTGCTTTCAGTCACTTGATTTTTAACTGGCTGTGTAGAACTTAGAGTAATTTTTCAGCAGCACATGATGGAGGTTTAAAAAATGATACAGTGCTATCAATATGCCATCTACTGGAAAGAGATTATGCTTTAATCTCCTTCAGCAGAAGGAAATTCTGTCTGTGGCGGTTAGTATTTCTTGTAAACATATGGTTAATTCATTGGTTGGGCCCAGACAGAGTTGGTTTGCAGGACTAGTTGTGTTTGCAAAAAGCAGGGTCTAATATCCTGCTGTGTGAAATTGCTTAGCTAAGGCAAAGGATCAGCCTTGCAGGGCAGAGTTTTCTGTCATGAGGATTTATTTTTTTAAAGTTTGTACAGAAGTACAGTATCTCCATTTCACGCATTGGTGCTGACCTCAGTCAGCACAGTACTTGCTGCAGAGGTAGACAGCTGCTGCTTTTTGTTCCTTGTCATGTGGTGATACCATCATCTTTGCATCATGTCATGGTGATAGTTTTGGAAGACCTCAGTGTGTCTTCAAGCCTAATCGTAGCCAAATATGAATTGCTGAGTTTAACTATGTTAACACAGCATGTCATCTTTTCTTATTTTATAGTGTTATTGAAAAGAGGAAAATACACGGCTATCACTTTCAAGATTGTGTTCACCATTAACTTTTTAATTTTCAGAACTGTATGCAGCTCACTTCTCAGCATGGTCTAAATTCATATGCATGAACCAAATGCCTATCAAATTACAGAAAGCTTGCATTTTTGAAATGAACAATATTTTCTGCATTAACCAAACTTGGTTTTGGCGTGGCTTTGAGACACAATGGTGACTCTTAATTATATTTCCAATTGGTTGTAGTGCCAAAGAGGTAACAAGATTGAGCTGTGTTTGCCTGTCCAGTTACCTACATATGTTTTGATGGAATAAGTAAAAATTACTGCTCTAAAATCAATCTCATAAAAAGTTAAGGGGAACAGTTTAGAAGGTGAATTTAACTTGGTAAGACCATTCTGAAGCTTGTGTTTTCCTGTCCACTGTTATATTTTCTTGGACGTCTTCGTTTTGGCAGATCTAATGTGATGGTTGTGTACATGTTACTTTTTCATACTATGCTGAAGACAGCATAGTTTTTTCGTACTTCAAAAATGAGTGCTACTGTACAGAGTGCTCAGTGAGTGCACATAGCATATAACAGGCTCAGGGTCTGATTCTGCAGCCACCTGCATGCCTTTGTGGCCCCAGACACCTAAACATTGCAACTGGAAAACTATTTGTAGAAGTGAATGCTTGCATGAAGTCAGTCATTGGGGTCAGTAACTAAGATCTGTGGTCCAGATTACCTTGTCTAATGAGACTTCCCTACTTTTAGCTAAAAGGACAGTTTTCTGAACATTACTTGACCATTACTATTGAAAAGCTGGACATTATAGTCTTTGAGCACCAACAAATTTTTTTGTGCAAATGAGAAAAATCTGACTCCTTAGAAGCAGCTTGATGTAAAACAAAACTTTCCTTTTTTCTATGACAGTGAATACGTTTCTGTCCACACGTGAAATATTCAGTGTCTTGCATCTTTGTCATAATTTGATTGAAGTAGAATGCTTTATAGCTGAGAACAGGACCGTAAACCCAAGAAGATGCACTTTAGTAACAACAAAAATATTACTACTGCAGCAGCTCATTAAATGGATGTACAAACAACAGGGCTGTAAAAGGCAGAACTTATATTATTTTAATGGCAGAGAAATGGCTGGTGGTTATTCTTTCTAAAAGCATAGTTCACTGGCAGTCTTACTACACTGATGTTACAAAGCAATCTGTAATTCATTGGCTTCAGAAGAATGCCACCTCTGTAGTTTGTAGCAGGATAAAAGTAGTGTGCTCATTTCTGGTAGGTGGATGTTGCTTAAAGAAGGTACGGGTGTTGATCTGGTGTATGTTTATTGTTGGAAATGATAGAAATGAAGTGAATTCACTTACCTTATTAAACACAAGAACCTTACTCAAATGCTTGCATTTTCCCTGGGCGTATTTTCAGGGTTGACTATTTTCTTTACGTTTGCTGGGTTTGGGAAATATTTTTTAAGGAATATGAAAATACTAATATCTTCTCCTCCTCTTAGATAAAGGTGTGTGAATGACTCCATCTGAGACTTGAGGAAAGATAAAGGGGAACGACTTTGATGTTGTTATACTAGGGGGGCAGAATGTTGGAAATCCTTGTTTCTAGTTCTTAAGCTCTTTCCCATCTTAGAAACACTGTTTGGGCTATAATCAGATGTTGAAAGTAACTGTTTTTCATTTAGATTGATATGAGAGTAGAGGGAACCCTGTTCCTTTCTGGATTTTGAGGTGGAAGAATGAGGCTCACTGTGTGCTAATGCCCTCGCCTGTAGCCACACCATTGTTAGATGCTCCAGCAGGCAGCCAAAAGCAAGTCTCCCTTTTGAGATCTCAGGCTGAGGTCCAGCAGTGTCCTTCCTTTTCCCCATGACTGAAGGTGAACTCTGTAGAGTGGTAGCAGGCTACTTCTTTAGTGGAAAAGGTGATGCATTTTTGCTGTAGGTTTGGTGGATAACAGAGGCTGTGTTAATATCACGCTTTCTGAATTCTTCCAGAAAGGCAGGGACATTAACTCTGTCACTTGTCTCCTGCTTAGAATTCCTTTCATGCTTGCTTTTGCTGTCTGAGTTTTCTGGGCTGTGAAGACTTTCTGATTTCTGTCAATGTGGATGATGATGCATGTTCGGTTAATTGCTTGTAAGGACTTAAGTTTGATGTACAGAAGTGGCATTTAGCATATGGCTTGCGACCTTACTATACCTGAAGAACCATATGCTTTGTTGTGGGCAGTGTTTAAACATAATGGGACAAATTTACCAGTGGCACAATTCCATTATTTCAAGGAATATGTTTAATTTGATGGCTTTATTTTGTTGACTTAAAAGCAAGTGCCTAATACAATAAACTAGAAGTTACTTGGTGAAACAAAGCCTTTTCCTTCTGCAAGAAAAGTTTTGACCTCCAGTGATATATTGAAAAGGAACAAACCCCAAAAATCTAACAAACACCACTCCCCCAAGCAAAAAGAAAAAATCCACAACTCAAACCGAAACCAAAAAAAAAAAAAACCCAAACCAAAACAACAAACCAATCAAAAAAAACCAAACCACCAGAGATGTGGGCAGGAGGAGCCCTCCCCTGCATGAAGCCTGTGGCCTCAGGGGTGCAGGTGCTGGACTACAAAACTGGCAATGGCAAAAGGAGAGACCTTTTCCTTGGCATGCGTGCAGTCGCCAGCCATACTGCCTTAGAGTGCACAGCCTTAGAGTCGAACCTGCAGGCTGCGGTATAGTGCAGAGAATTTCAAGGGAGCTTTTAAACAAGGTGGGTGGGGTACCTCTGTCTTGTGCAGAAAAGTAAACAAGAACCTGCTGTAGGTGGACTTCTTTGGCATCAGAATGAGATTGCTTAGAGCTAATTTGGGAATCCCTGTACTTGAACTGCACTATATATGCATATAAGAATATGTGTGTGTATATACATATATGTTCTTAATGCTAGCCTTATGTAGTAGACTTGCTTCTCCATGTTTGCAACCCTTCTACATACAATAGTGCAACCACATATTTTTTCTATCTGTATGTCTTGCACTTGGCAGGAGGAGAAGAGAATTTTTTTTCGTCAAAAATTTTTAATTTTATGAGATTTTCTGTTATGATAGGGCTAATTTTTTGTTTACGAATGATGGCCTTGGAAGTGGTATGCTTGCTATCTTATTATCTGGGCTAAAACTTTTAAAAGTGCTCCAAGAATTTAAGCTCACCAACCTAAATTAGAAATCCAGAAAGAAAGTCTTTCTCAGTTTGGCCAGAAATACTGAAAATAGATTTTTTTGTGATGCTTTGTCATTTATGTTTCTGATTTCTGGAACGTGAAAGGAAGAAGAAAAAAAAAGTGAGGGGAGGGGAAGAAAGAATGCTGCTGAAAACTTTTGTAACCTTCAGAAAAGACTTATTTTAGATTTGTTCTAATCTACAGCTAAAATATTCTTGAAATTCCATGTGATGTCGGGTAAATCTTGAGGATCTCTAGAATTCAGTCTTAATGTAATAGAACAGTTGGAATTCTGCTTGTTATGCTATGTATAATGCATTTCTTCCCAGGAGACTTGCCGTGGAGTTACTTTTGACATTTTAATGTATTCTTTGTGTTTAGAGAAATTATAACGCTGACACTTCCCTGTTTCTTTCTCGTTTATTAATTTATAGCTAGGGCAGAATATAAGGATATCTTAACCTAAACTTGTAATCCCTCTTTCTGTGAGATTGTGGATTTGATATTATTTTCTATATTTAACAGAAACCTGTCCACAGATAGTAATCCTTATGATGTACCACTCTGCAGACAAATAAATCTCATTTATGCCTCTTGTCTAAACCAGTGTTTCTTCTCATTGGCTAGTTTTGCACAATGGGTGCACCAGCTGTCTTGTAAGGGTCGGATCTGTAAATATTCTTTGTGTGGAAGACAAGTAATATGTTTGTCAGAAAGAATAAAGATATTTCATACCATCCTTCAATCTTAATATTGCATGAAGGCTTAAGATGTGCATTGTTACATCTGCTGTTTCAACCACATCGGAGTACCAAGTACCTTTTAGAAATGCTGAAAAATAAGTACGACATTGCATCAAATAGCAGGTTTTGTGCGCTACTATAGATTTTTCTGCCTTTCCTTCTTGTGCTATTACTTACTCATCTTACCTCATATCACTTCCATTTTTATTACTCTTTACCTGTACAGTGTATTACCTTAGCAATGCTTTTTGTAGCGTTCCCTCTGAAGTCTCTTGTATTTGTTGAAACAAAAAATACTTTGGTGAATCATGAGAAAAATCCATGTGTATGACTTAAGCTGAAGAAATAGATGTGTATGGAATTTCTCAATATCTTACTTGTCAATGTTGATTGATAGCTTCTATGAAAAGGAGTAGAGGTGTCAAAAAATTCTGGTGTGTTTTGTCTTCACGTGCTATCTTAGGAAGATACGGCTACTATGCTGCCAGCTAGTGTGTTTTACCTAAATTGTTATTTTTTTTATCCCAGACATTTACTTAGTGTTATTGTTGTTTTTTATGAGTGGTCATGATTTATGTTCACAATTTCCTTGTAGGAAATAGCAAATGAAAAGGAAACCTACCTGATTATGAAAGTGGAAGGTGGTTGAAAACCAGATTTACCCACTGTCAAACAAATTGCAGCACCTAGAAAACCGAGTGCATATTTGCCAAACCCCAACTAATCACAGAACTAACACCTTTCCCTTTTAGTTGGAGACAGCTGCAGCAGAACATCCTTCTAACTTCTCCATACAAACTTCTTCCAGGCCACCATGCTTTCCCCCGATGATATGTGTTACTGCTGGCTTTGCTACTGTGCTCTCCCTTAGAGAGCATCAACGCACCTTCTGTGAAAGTGCAGGCAAACGGGGGTTTGTGATGGGGTACACTGTCTGTAATTTCACTATAGTATAACACTTTAACGTTTTTCAGTAGCTGTTAGGAGTCTTTATAAAACTTGATTTGGTAGTGGGGGGAAAGGGGAAGACAAATTACCCAGCGCTGTAAGTGGTAAACAAAAATCTGGTTGTTTACTAGCCCTATATAGTTGTTAAATTCTCGATACTGCTTTACAGGTGTTTGTGTGATTTTTTGTTGATGTGGATAACTACAGAAGGAGGAACTGTGACTCTGTACCTGGGAATTGCTTGGCGAACTAAGGTACCTAGGCTGATAATAAGCCCAGAAATACACTGTGTCCATTATGCACGCCATCCTCATCATGTCTGAATGATTTTGCAGTCATGTGTTTGTTTCAGGCTAGCCTGTGGCAACAAACAAAAGGGGGGAAAAAAAGTGACATTTTACTGAAATGTGGAAAGGAAAAGAAAAAAATGTGGGGGAAAATTGAACTGACAAGTGAAAAGCAGCTGTGCTCTGGGTGGCATTAGATTGTCTGTTGAGGAAATTTCTTCCTCCTGATGTAGCATAATGAAATGTGTGCTCAATGTGCAAAGAGAGAATGTCTCTCTTGAAAATGGAGAAATAAAATCAATTTTACTACTGCTTCACTTACAGCGCTTTTATAAAGAAATATTTTTCAAGATGGGGTGAAGCTCAGCCAGGGTGCGAATCAAACAACTGTGTCTAGGAAGTAGCTGAACCTTTGAGCTGCTTTGCTGAAACTGACCAGTTGATGATTACTTCTTATTTTCTGTGCCAAAATATGGAACATAGCCATATATTCTTACTACTTATTAGTGACTGGCAGAGTCCGTCAGCCCTGCTGCACATCTACTGCTCTGTTCTACAGAGAGTACAGAAGTTCCTGGCAATGTGCTCCTCTGAAAATAGGCATTGTGGCTTTTTTGTTGGTTTTGTTTTGTTTTCTTCTTCCTTCCATGGAGGGAGCCAAGATTTGCTAAGGGACCAGACATTTTAGGCTTAATACCTATAATCTACAGTGGATTTTCTTTAAGTGAGCTGAATGAGTCTTATCTGATGCCTTTTGAATTTCAAAAGGGGACAGCATTTTGGCTGCACTAACCTTGTGGAAACCTGAACGTAAATGAGAGCTATGTGCTTTGAAACTTAACTGCTGTTTAGCTACTGATGTGTATGGGGGATACCAAATAGTTGTGATTGTTAGCAATCCATCCTCACCTCTTTTAGAAAGTCTGGCCTTGCAGCTTTCTTTGTTTCACACTCAGTTGAGGAATAAGGTTATTTGGCTTAATGCAAATGGTAAGGCTTGGGAAATTAATCTGTAACCATGGTGCCTGGATGACAATGGGGTGGGTCAGAACCCAGGACAGCGTTGCCATTTCCCGTCTATTTCCTTCATTAAGCATCTCGAACTTTGCAATTGGTGCAGCCTCTGCTATTTAATTTGGTCAAAAATCAATCTCAAATAGTGCTTTCTGTGAAATCTCTGCATTCATACATGAATGAGGTCTGAAAAAAATACACTCCTCAAGTGCACAGATAGTGAATAGAGATTTCTCCGCGGTTGCTTTTTTATTTACTTGTAAAACACCTATCTGCTGTTCAGTATACATAGGTATTTGGCTCAGGAAAGCTTATGAAAGAAGACATTTAATTTAATATTTTTCTTTGACTCATACCTCTCTCTCTGACCCTGTTTCAAACAGCCTAGTTCCTTCCCTAATTTCTACTCAGCTGGAGCTCTTTTGGCTCAAGGAAAGATTGTTATCTGTTCCTGGAAGCAAAAAGAAATAAGTTGCTGTAACAACTCAGTAGTAAAATCTGTTTTAAAGAAACACGAATCAGTTCTTCAAATGGATTCAGCAAAACTTGCGTTTCTATCTGTTTTAATGTGATAGTACATGGTATTACCTGTTGCGTACATATCTAGGCTGACAAAATTTAAATAGGTTCTGAAATAGCTAGGAAGAAATACAGGACACGTATACCAGAACTAAGTGTTTAAGGAATAAATGTTCCCTTTGTATGAGATGAATCCCTCATCACTGGCTTATAAAACGTAACCAGAAAGATAGGTGATGTACAGAAGTTGATGCTGCAGTCAGGGTTAAATATTGTAGCATTCACTCTTCTTTACTGTAGGGACATCATATGTGTCTTTGCTGCTTAAGCTTGATGATTGTATCGCATGTTAAAATGGTACTTGTATGTGTAATGGAAAACCTTCCCCAATAATATTTAGTCATTACAGGAACATGACATTTTTGTGGCACTGCATTAAACCTGTAGAACAGTGTGCTATTGACAAGAGTGGTTGCTACCAAAGGAAGGCAAAAAAACTTCGGAAGCAGCAGTATGGAATAATTTAATCTGCTTTAAATCTTTCCATGCTCTAGGGAATGAAATGATCCTTAAGGTAGCTTGAGTCATTCTTGTAGAAGAATTTGGACAGGTAACAGAATCTTTGTTCTTGTGAGTATTTGCAAGGACCCATCTGGAGAAATAAGTAGATGTGTTTTCAGCAATTCAGTTGGTGACTAAGCTGGAAACATACATACATATCCCAGCAATCCCCCCACTCCCCTGGTTTGCAGGGAAGCAGTGGGAAAGTGTCACTATACTTGCACTTAGGCCATAGCTGTTCTGGCACTTAATAGGGTGAAATAAGATATCAAAGAAGATTGATGGGAAAACAGACTAATTTTGGTATATGTTAGAAAGAGGTAGATAAAAAGGGACATTACGTGGTGAATGAAAAGTTGGAATATTGATACTATTCTAGAGATACTGTATTTATTTGTATGTTACCAGAGGCTAGCTACATCCAGGTGCCACTCTTTCTATACAAAGATGAAAAAAAAAAAAATGCTGTGTACATAGAGTGTGAGAAAACATTGGAGGGAAGGAGACTTGTTCTGCTCTGCTTGTTACTGCTTGTGATTTAGAAATTAGGTATTTGTGTAGGTTTAATTCTTTAAAAGCTTAAAAAATTATTTAAAAATATGGCTTAAAAGTGTCCTTATAAGAAAGCAGTAAAAAGCTAGCACTTTCACCTCAATTCTAGGGCAAAAGAACAGATTCTTCTTGTGCTACGGATACCTATACTCTATACACTTTAAACCTCATAAATTATGTACGCCTAATGCTAACTTAAGGGTAAATCTTTCAGTGTTCTACAGATAACACTGTTCTATAGATTGTGCATGTGTGTAAATCTCCTTAGTGCTCATTACTTACTACACGCTAATGAGGATGGAGAGAATTCTTACCTGTTTCTTGTTAATTTAATGAAAAGGAGTGGCAGTGGGAAAAGTCTCCTCATGTTGAGTAGATGCCAAAACATCATTGTGGGTGCTGATAAAAAGAAACTAAAGACTGCAAAATTGTATCTAGTTCCATTAACATATTTTTTTGAACGTAAAAAGGTCTCTTGCTCAATGTAAAACAGATAAATGTGTATAGTGTATGTGCCTCTGTGTAAAGGATTTCTAGTTGTAGAAACATAATGAAGTATGAAAAATTGATTTTTGGCTATCTTTTTCTCAGTGGCTTGAATAGCTATGTGTACTTCTGCTTATATAGAATGAAATACTTCAAAACAGCTGAATCATTTTTTCAACAGCTAAGGTATCAAATTTGGATACACCTTTTGCAGATAAATATGTCAAATTACTTCTACAGAGAACATTGGGCTTTAATTTTTTTGTATCCTGCTACTTCCTTCAAATGCAAGAAATTATACTGGAGACAAGCGTTGTTTCTGGCAAATATGTTAATCTGGAATTATTCTGCTAATTTCCACTTTTGCAGTCTTTTGTTTGAACAGTGTTGCACTTCAGTGTAAAAAAGATAAAAACTTTCTGTAGATTCCTTGTATTTCAACAGAATATTATATTTCTGTTGATAATGCCCATTAGTTGCTGCCATTATGGCATAGGTCTAACACTCCTGAAAAAGTAACCTGAGAAATTGGTGCTGTTAAATGCTTACTCAGCAATGATATCTTGGTGGGGTTTTCCTAGCTAGGCTGGGTTATCCGTCTAATCTCCTGTTGCAGCAGCATCTGACGTGTCCTGAGGGCTGTTCCAAACAACTCCCTTATGTATGTGAAACAGCAGGTGCTTTTGCATGCTCTCTTCTTAGTGGGCTCTGAAGCTCTTGCAAAGTTTGCATGGCAGGTACCCCTCCAAATCTACTTTAGAAAAAGATCTGAATCTTTTCAGGCCTCAAATCCTTTTATGAACTGGCAGCATTTCATATAACCTCTAAATCCATGCTAAAAATGTTAGTTGCGCTTTTGAAAATTCCTAGGCTTGTAAAATTGGATTTCAAGCATGATTGGACCTATAGGTAGGATGAGCAGAATCCTGCATCTGCTTTTGAGTAATAATAAAAAGAAATAAACTGAGGCAAAAGATTAAAGAAAAAAAAATCATACTTACATTACTTGGGGTAGCTGGGCTTCAAAGTATCTCTGTATTACCTTTGATAAAGAACGAAAATCTCAGTCTTCATACAATTTTTAGATACAGAGATGACAAGGCATTAAAGTGATCCGTGGTCATAGATACAGAACTACATAAATGAGGAGGCAATTGTATAATGGGAAAAAAAATTGTTAATAAAATTTAGGTGATCTATTCTCCTTTGGACAGATATCAGTTGTTATATACTGGTAACTCTACATTTAATCAACATGCATTTCACTACTTATTTACTTTCTTGAGAGTTGCTGCTCTTACCATACTCTAATCATACTATAATTACAGAAATAGTAGAAATAACAACCTCTTGTGATTTATATGTTTGTATTTATGCTGATTTACAAAGGCTGAGGATTTAACACTGTCTTCGAATGGATGTTTTAACGATCATTTTCTTGTTGCAGTACTTTAGCCTTTTGACCCATGTTACAGCACACTGTTCCTCAAAGGAAGAGAGTAAAGTAATGGAAGCTTTTAATCAACAATTAGGATATATACTTACAGAAACCACTGGGATTAGAAGATACTGATTTATAAAATTGTATCAAACAATAGTCGTAGTAACTTCTGCAAGACAGGTGACTGGAGCAAAGAACAGTGTTCATTATTTTACCATCATTACTCTGCCTTGGAGCATTGTTTTCAATGAGATAATTTGGAATCGATGAAGTGATCTGTGTTAGGCTTCAAATTTTTGTTGGTGAAGGAGAAAAGTGTGAAGATTTCTTTTCCTATTTGCTTTCCTTTATTCTCTTCCTCCAAGAGCCTGTATGGGAATTAAGATATAAAATTTCATTTAAGTGGAAAAAATGGATGAAATCTTGCTGTCATAAAAAGTAGCTATGGGTGTTTGTGGACATGGTTAGGGTCGCTACTGCTTCATTTGATTTGGTTTTTCAGCTTGGTACTACTCCAAGGATCATTCTTAATATGCTCGTGTAAATACCCATTTCTTAAAATACTCAGAAGGTCCAGATTTCCATTACAGCTTCATTTGGAGCATTGGAAAAAATGAACGGTATAAAACCGATTGAATTGATGGTTTTGGTACATTTCTGGCTAACCTAAACAGAAATTCTTCCTGGTTAAATTTTTATAATGAATGTTTGTTGCTACAACCTAAGATATGTATAAGGAGTGGAGATTGGTTTTGGAAGTTCAGTGGTCTTCCAGATGTTGAAACAGGAAAAATTGAAGAAAATAACTCTTTCAGTAATGTATGAAAACATACATATGTATTCATAATGAACATCAAGATGCCACCTTTTAAAGATTATTCTTTAAAAATAAAACCCAAACAACAAAACAAAACCAAAAATCTCCCAACAACTCAAACACTTTAAATATGTAGTTACTTAAATGGATATTACGCTGTTAGAAACGTGTTCTGTCTCACCCTTAATCTTCGTTTGCTTAACAAATACTTGGACATTTTAAAACTTCAGGCCATGTTCACAAGACCACTGTGTTCACAACAAGAGGCATCTTTCCACATGACCATGGGATGCTTCAGTGAAATCGATTTCAGGGTAAATAAACTTTCAGCCTTAAGTGAATCCACTTATAGACTCACACTGCATTAGTCCTTTGCCCACTTCTGGCTTGAATTACTATTTTTGTGATACTGAGTAAAGGACTTCCTTTTATATGCACAAATAATTTTGAGCAGCTAAAGTACCTGTATTGTAGTGTATAGAAGGCTGAGTTTGATACCTGGTTTCAAAATACTAGTGGAACAAACAATATAGAACTTTCTCTGTTATAAGAAATAGCAACAGATTTGTAAGTGCATCTTATCAATGAGGGACGACCACAGACTAAGATATTTTAGCTTAAAAAAAGACCAACAAAACTTTTTTGTTTTGCTCTCTCTATGGGTCAGGGTCGTAGAAGTTTGTCTTGTTCAGCAGACATGTAGCCCTGGGAATGTTAACTGCCTTGGCAGGATTCCACTGGAGTAAAACTCATAGCAGACTGTAGTTTTAAATCAATTCTTCGATCACCTTCAGTAATTACTAACAAAACCAGCCATTTGATGCCTTTGGAGTCATTGTACCATCCAATGAGTTCACTGAATCACCATGACACTTAGAATAACATAAAGCTCCCAAGGGCATCTTCCTAGCATGTATGGAAAGAGAACAAGAAAAAGAATAAGAAATTGGCACTCAGTTTAGCAAAGACAGAACCAAGACAACACTCAAAAATATTTTATTTTTTTTTTTTGGATGGAGAATTCTCTTATTTATGGACAAGATGGTTACAGATTCTTTTTTTCAATTAGGCCTTTGATATTTAGTTCTAATTTCTTTGAAATAGAAAATCTCACTGGGTTAAGACTTCTTATGTGAAAGATGGTTGGCTTTTTAATTCTTGCTGTTTTCAGTTATCTCCCACTGGAAGAACATAAGTATGAGGTTTTACTTAAATTTGCTTCATGATTTAGATCCTTGAAACACTGACATATAGAGATTCCTAGTTTATATTTCTTTCTTTAAAACCTTTTTTTTTTTTTTGCTAATGCATACCTGATTTGCTACTCATTTTAAAGTGTATGGAACCACAATAAAGGTGGAATGGATAATACACAGATCTGTCTCCTTTTTTTTGTTCAACAAGTTTCTTGTTTCATAACTTGCTAGCGTATTTACTCTGTTCTTGGTTCAGGACCTATGGAAAAAGCTCATGCATCTTGTTTCCTTGATTCTGGGGCTATGAGGAGGAAAGGCAGACTCTTGATACAGATCAGAGTGTTACTTGTGTTATGGGAGTAATCTTTCAGACTGCCCACTTCCCCTTTTGCTTTTGGCATGTTTGGTGTTGTGAAGGATACTGTTCTTCTGCAGTTCTATAACTTTCTATTTGAATAAAAAGTACCGGAATTAATTGTCTGTTCTCACTGTCCCAACTTTATGGCATCCTGCTGCCAAACATACAAGGGTGCTCAGCTATACTAAGCAGTCTGACTTACTGCCTTTTGCCTTTCTTTGAGAGCCATCTCATTCTGTGAAATAAAAGGCATTCTGCTTTCAAGTTTGTGGGGTTTCACTTCATTTTCTGAATGGTATTTATGACTAGCTGAAATGTTTGCCCTTAGTGGTTGTTGAAGGGGTATTGGAGTAGTTGTTAGACACCTATGAAATCTACAGAGTCCCAGATACATCTTTAACAACTCTAGTTTGCTTGTCACTTGAATATTTTAAGCCTTTGAGGCTTTAAAAGTTGTTTTCCTTTTGTTTTTCTTAACATCTGCTACTGAGAGTGGTTCATAGGATATTGTTAGTCCTCTGCATAACATGAGTAGTGAAAATGATGATTGAGAGAATGTTCCAGCACTCTTCAAATTAGTAACGATCAACATAACAATGTGCCTTCTAATGTGCAAAAGTAAAGAATACAGGCACAGCAAGGCTGTACTTTAATTTATCTTAGAATTCAATAGGCAACTCAAAAAGAACAAATTATGTATCTGTAAGTAATTGGACATTGCACGTCAACAGGAAGAGTTGTACATAATAGCTGAAGGATAGCTCTGTTTAAAATACCCAGATTCAGTTTTCATGTTTAAACCGTGGCTGGATCTGTGCTACTGAGAAAAGAAGAAAACAACTCTCCCCATTTAAAAGCCGCCATCTGAGGTCATTGACTACAGTGCAATGTAAGAATGACTGTAGTCCCTTCCAATGTATAAGAAAGAAATGCAGTACTGTGTTTCAGAGTGGAACTGGCTCAGATCACCAGCTGGCATCTGCAGCTTTGTTCCAGCTATGGATCTGGCCACTAACCAAATGGAGACATCTTTTAATTTTGAGCATTGTATCTTCAGCAGTTCAATTAGCACTGTCAACATTTTGATTCAAGTTGATATTTAAGACTTGATTCTTAGACTGAGCTCTGTAAGAACAGCCAGTGTTTGACATCAAACATGAAAAATAACAATGCTAGAAGACCTCTTGTTTCCAAAACTAAACTAGCCCCTTTGAGATACCTGCAGCATATAGAACAGAGCTCCCTTCCAGACTGCACTCACTTTGTGTGACATTGATCAATCTAGTGCCTAACTGCCATCTTTCTTACCTACCTGCACCCCTACTTCCAAAAGGTTCCATATTTCTTCTGCAGCAGGCAGAAGACATGGAAATGGAAAAGAGAAAATGGGGTGTTTATGTGGGATATAATGATATCTAATACATCTCTTTCTAATTGCTTACTATCACTAATGGAGAAAATTTGTGCTAAGAGTGGGCTGTTTAAATAAACTGTAGCAGCTGAGTCTGCTTTTGTGGGTGATGCTTTTTTTTTTCCCTTTACCTGCCAAAGTATTTGCAAAATGTGGAAACATGCTTAGGCTGTCAGTATTATTCCCTGATGCTAAATCAGTGGTGAAGATGGTGGAGAGCCCTAGGAGCAAGTATTTATCTTGACAACTTTAAGGTGATTTGGGTGGAAATCCATTTCTGTTTATTCTAGCAAATGGTATGAAGACTCTGAAATAGAGTAATTCACTTTATAATCTGTTATTGCTATTAATGTTTTTAATATCTTGAGCACTAAAACATAGTCTTCAGTCTTTTCTGAACTTACTGTGTATGTTGTATGGAATGCTTAATGTTTGCTGCTAATGAAGCAGTAACTAAACAAGCAGGGATGTAGGGCTTTGTATTGAACATGGATTGAAGCTAGAAGCGAGGCTCTGTTTTATCACGTACTGTTTTACCCCCATACTCTGGTGACCAGTAAGATCTCTTTTAAGAGTCATATCTTTTAGCTTGCTATATTTTTTCCTTTGTATTCACTTAGTTCCTGCTTAAAGGAGCAAATAGTGTGTTTCTTTCTTTAAGTGAATTATGCATGCTTAAGCTTATAGGTGTTGCTATCAGTTAGCTTGTGCTATCTTCTTTTTATTGGTAATGTTATGACTGATGCTGTGTTAGTTTTTTTGTGTGTGATGTACTTGTTGCCACGTCTGCCCTTTGAGCATCAGGAAAGAGAGCATACTCTTCTAATTAAAAACGTATCTTTGTGTTGCCCTGTGAAAATAACAATTTTCATGTTTCCCCTAGCAGTGTCGGAATGTATACAGATATATCGGGCGTAGTGGAATGTAGATATAAGATGCAGTACTTGCAGGGAAATATAAGGTAGGATGGAGGTAGTTGAGACATATATATAGTAAAAATGCTACAGTGCAACAGTACTGCAGTACCACATTTGTGCTACCTTGCAGTGCTTACCGAGCTCCATTGTGTATCACTCATGCTTGCTGTGTGTGCCTTTGCCTTCAAACCTAGCTTTGGCTGGGAGGAAATTTTTTATGTGTGTGTGCACTGCTCTCCCCACCCCCACCCCCCTCCCCACTGTAGGCAGTATTGTACGCTTCAAGTCCATGGATCTTGGAAACGTACGGGAAAGAACTGCATCATTAAATTATCTTACATTCAGGGAACTGAGTTGAAAATATTTCTGGTTTAGCTTTCATTATAGGGTGAAAGGAATAGGGATAGAAAGTCAGTTCAGCTTCAGGAAAGAGGAGGAAAGAAGGCAGATAATGGAGTGACTGAGATTGAAATCCCATTTGTTTCTCTAACAGTACTACAATACTCAGCGATGTCATATGTATTAAATACTAGTGTCAGGAAAGATTCACATGGTTTCACTAGATGACTAACATATGTTGGGGACATTGCAGTAAGAGAGAAACAAATGGTTTTGTCTGAAGGCAAGTCTGTTACTTTGGATTTTAATTCCTGCATGAGCTGAAGGATGAATCTTTGAAGAACTTGGTAAAGGAAGCACAACTGAAAGAATGGGCATGCAAAAGAATGTGTCCTGTTTGTTGCTCTCCCATGGTTTAAGCTTGATGGTTTATGCAGCTCTGAAGAGAAGCAGCATGTCTAGGACCTGTACATCGGTAGATTCTCACGGTGGGTGTGAAAGATCTGCTCAGGTGCTGCCTGGAGAAGGAAGTGGTGCTGAAAATGTTAACTTGTCGAAATACAGCTGTTGTCATGCAACGGAATTATTTCCAACAGGTAACAGAGGCAAAGGGCAGTAGCACTTCTGGAAGAACTGATAAGTAGTGAAGGATTGAAGAGGAACATTGCTCAACAGAAAAGGTGAACTGGAAACAAGTGACTTTGTAAAAGACTGAGTTACAATATTGACGTTTCCTTTGAGATCGACCATAAAATTTATAAGGAAGAGTCGTAGAAATAAGAAAGAGGAAGAATTGAAACATGAGGTTGTATGCGTGTGTTTCTCTAATTCAAATAGTGAAGAAATATAAATGCCTTGAGTTTTCAGTAAAATGGCAGAAGAGCCAGTTCGCTACCTTCTTATACTTTGCCTTGCTGGTGTTGAAATATTAGGTCAGAAATGTACTTGTCTTGGCTATAGAGCATTGTCTGGGTGGATTTCAGGATCAGAGTCGTGCAAATACAACTGATCCAAGGGGACTGGATCTTGTACCCATAATTTGTTTTGCTGTGTTCCATCTTGTCAGATGGTCTTAAGTTTGTCTGTCTACGCTAGTATCCTTGTTACCCTTGCAGCATTTACTGTGGTGCTGCTGTTTTTCCCTCCAAAGGAACTTATGGAAAGGGGACAAGGAAGAAAGGTTTTGGATGAGCAGAATGTGTGACGGAAATGGACTCTATCATAAAAATGCTGTGAGCGACATGTTGATGAAAAAGAATCCTTGTTTTCCTCTTGGATTATTCCGCTGGCCTTAGGAAATGACCTTTCTAAATGTTTTCTGGTAAATGCTGACAGAATAATCTGAGCGGTTTCATTAGAGCTGTGCTTTGAAGGATAATGAGCAAAACTTGTAGAGAGCAAGGCATGAGAAGTTATGCTATTTAGAAGCAGAAAAAAAAAAGACAATTATGCCCTTGTCTTTTGAGATAAAAACATTAGGGAGATATGATCTGCAGAAATTAACTGAGGAGCAGAGAAATGCTGCATTTTAAATGGTTCTTGAATCAAACCTACACAAAATATCACTTTGGGGTAGTTGTTACTCCATGACATTTTCAACAGTTGGCAGTACTGTCCAGGTAATACCTGCCTGGGTGAAACAAGGAAGAAGTTGTGTGCTTTGTTAGAGGTGGTCAGTGTGCATTTGCCTGCCTTGCCTATTGTTTTTTTTCAGCATTATGCTAAAGTAAAAAACCACTCCAGCTGCAGTCCCCCGCTACCCTTGCAACCCCTTGCCCCTGAAAAAATCCAACTCAGAATCCTGCTGTGACCAAACAGTAAACAAGCTGTTATACTTCAATTGCTTCGTCGTGAAAGCCTATCCTATAATTGAAAGACATAGTTTTACCATGGATGCAGTCCTTTTCAGAAAGCTTTTGCACCACTTCAACCAGCATTTTCTGGAGAGTGTTGTAGGGGAAACAGTATGGCTGAAATGGTGCCTTTCACATACTGATGTGTCTTTGTAGGAATTATTTCCGAGAAAACCTGTTTCTCCGTCTTTATAATGCCCTAACTATGCTCAGCTAAAATAATGGGAAGTGTTGCTGTTGATGCTGATAGAAGTACAATCAGTTACAAAGTGCTTTTTGTGGCCTTCCTCTTGAAGGGCTGAGCACATTGATGTTAATACTTCCATCATATAAAGCAAAAAAATTGCAGATGCTGAAAACAAACTGTGGTCTCCAACCAAGAATCTTTTAAATAATGGTCAGTTAAAACTTATTCGGGGGGGGGGGGGGGGGGGGCGGGAATTGAATATTACTAACTTAAAAGTTTTAAGTATTAAGAATCTCTTATTTTGTGAGTATAAAATGTAGTATAAATATAGTAATTAACTATTCCTTAAAAATGACCTTCTTCAAGAGGTGTTTTCTTTGAGTACAAAGAATTGTAGGAGAGAACTGAAATACATTTAGAATTACCCTTGTTCTTCCTGAAGAACATTAGTACACTTTAGATTCAAATTATGTGAATCTTTCTGAAATACACACTGCTTACCTCATCTTTATCTCTTTATGTCATTTTATATATAGACAAGATAGCGTAATATTGTAGCTTTGGATCATAGTTTGTGTTAGAGGGTTATGATGTTTAACTCTGAGTAACCACAGGGTGTTTTTTAAATGAAAAATCTGATTTCACTGAAGGAGGTGATAATGAAATAGCAGCTCATTTATGTTTCAAAACAAAAGGCTTTTTTCCTTCAGCCCTAAGGATTTTTTCTCTTGAGGTATTTCTTTTTGGAGATTCAATAGGAAGCTGAGGCATAATGACATACAGTGACTTGCAGCCTGGTGTAAAACCCAGAAAGGACTGGTGACCACCTCTTCTAATCAGCCACAAATCTTTGATTATTCTGTAGTTCATTCCTGCAGCCTCCAGTTTAAATCAGTAGGTTGAAATAGTTTAATAATATGTGCCTTTATAAAACACTAATGCACAACATGTTTTAGTGAAATGTAGTTTCTGATGAAATTCAGTGGTAGTAGATTACTGTTGAATTCTTTAAAAAAAAAAAAAAAAAAGATAGAAATTTCTCACAAAGGAAGAAATTTTGCATCAGTTAACATGTGCTGATATCATGTAAGTTTTCCGCAACTCATCAGTTGGAACTTAGAGATATTTTAGATTAAGCATATAATTTTCAGGACAAAATATTGTGTTAGAATCCTGTTGTGAATGAAAATGACATTATTATTTTTACTTAGCTGGTGTATTTGTAGAGATTGGTAATGTATTAACTGTTGCTTATGTTATTTGAAAATTATCCCTGGAGTTTTGTAGTTCAAAAACCATATTTCTTTTAAGCTGTTATGAGCCTATTAAAAAAAAAACAAACAAAAAATTACTCTTCTTGTCAAGCTACTGTACTTGATTGCTAACAATTCAGTATTTCATTAAACAAGAGATGGTCTCAAATAATTGTGTAGTGGAAAATTGGCAATACAAAATAAATGTGGTTAAGAAAGCCTAGGAAGAGGTCGGACCTGATCCTGTATTGAACATGGCTTTGTTCCTCTTAGTTTGTCAAATACGATCTGTTTGTACTTTTAAAGCGAGGTGTTGCAGTTGTAGTACATATTTTAATTTTCTCTTTATAGGTCCTATGGTGAAACATTTATGTTGTTACTACAGAAACAGAAGATTGTGAAGTATTAAACTATCATATTGGTACAACTTCTAAGACTTTATCACTTGTTTCTTTTCTGTTGCATCATTACTTGTCTTGATAATAGTAGGCACATTATTTTCTGGAGAAAAAAAAAAAAAGAAAGAAAAACACCACCAAAACAAAAACCACCCAAACAAACCAAGAGCTTTGAAAGAGCAGTAACAAGTAATGTTTTGAATCTGGCAGATGACTAGTTCTTAGAGAGACTCTTAAACCTCTGATATAAGCCCCCATATATGCATAACCCAACAAAAATAATGAAGCTAACTATACTATTACAGTATTACTTTGGTTTTATATTTTGTGGACTGAATGTTGGTCTTGGTTGACATCAGAAAGAAACAGTGTCATTTACTTGAATGAAATCAGAACTTGTTCCTATTATCGAGAACTGTGTGTAAACATTTATTGGATGAATTTTTCCTGAAAACATTTGAGAGTAGCAGCAAAATAGAAGCTTGTTTCTTGTTTTACTGAAGATAAAGCAAGGTTTCAGCTTCTGTGATCCAGTTACATTTTAGACAGTGAAATTGGGCTACTTCTTCAACTTTCCTGTTGTGAATTAACATCTAGATGTTCTAGGAAGTTGGCGTTTTATACATAAGTAATCTCTAAGGGAATGTTCAAATAAATATGTTTTGAAACGTGCTTTCAAACACAGTAAACTATGGTTGTGTTTGATATTAACAGAAAAGCAAACATGTAGACATGAAGTAGAAGTACCACTATGCAAATTATTGTTGAACTGCAGTCTGAAGCAAGTCATGAGGAAAGTCGAAATGTAAACTTTGTCATGCATGAGAGTCTTAGCATAGCTAGGATAATCCCAGTTATGGTAGTAGAGTTCAAACTGCAGAATATTTGCAACCATTCCTGGTGAAAATGAAAAAAAATTCTTTACCCAATATTGGTGGTTCAAGAAGCCTAGGGACCCTTGAGTGCAAACGTTAGAAAGGTGCCATCAGCCTCTTGATGTGAATGAGGTCCAAGTGTTACCTACGGAGTGTGAGAATGTCCAACTGAGAGAATCATCCAACTGACTCAAAAAGAAAGGTATAGCAGGTCTTACTTGTAGTTCAACTTGCTTTAATTACTTGTACCTTAAACAAGAGTAAATTTATCTCAAAGATCTGTAGTGACCCTTAGCATCTCCTGTAATATCTACTTCATAATGTGTTTTCTGAAGATGATGGTATCAGGATAAATTTGGCTATTTGGAGTCTTGCTGTTTTTTTTTGGCTACAAGTTTTATGTAGTCTCTAAGCAGGCAGAGATCAGATTTGCTGAGATAAAGGTTTATTTTTACTCATGTTATTGAGAAAATCATGATAACCGGAGAGAGTTATCCTAAATCCTTTGTCTGTTCTGTCCGTAGTATGTAGCAACCTGAGATTGTTTCCAGGCTTATCTGAACAATCCTCTGCTAAAAATCTCAACCAAACATAACTTTGCCTTTTTAAGAGATTCTACATACGACTGTGGGCAAATTAGCTGTTCTGTTGCTCAGTTTTCCGACAATAAAATGATGGTAGGAAGTACCTCTCCTTCTCTGTACCTTTTAAATGATAAAAATCTGTGCCTAATAAATTCTTTGGCAACTAGTATTTATTGCAGTTCCATAGGGGAGAGATCAAGAACTCTCATTGTAGTTCTATGTAATGTAGAATGACGTGAAATACAATCATAAATTGTTATTTAGGATGCTTACAGTTTAAAAACCAAAATTATTTTTTTACTTACTTGATACTTTGAAGATAACCACATGGTTGATGGTCCCATAGTATAGCCTTTATGACTTAATACATACCTCCTTCTGATGGAAGTAAAAAATTCACTTTAGTCTTTTATACCTGTAATCTCTACCATGTTGTAGTTTGCCTACAAATCTTTCACGAAGTTATTTAACAAAATAACAGTAAATATACTTTGGAAATCAATGTTAGATGAGAGACTTTACTGTCAAAGAAAAAAAATTGACAACGTACTAACAAAGTCTGCAGATGCAATTGTCAAACTTAGATATGTAGGGCTGTATACCTTTTCATTAACAGCATAGACTTGGACCTGGGAAATTGTTACAGAGGTCAGGCTGAAGAAAAAACTAGCTAATCAGTCGAACTACTACTTGTGCTGTGCATTTAACCTGCACAGAATTCATGCAGTAAAGGGTAAGCCTTTTAAGTGAGTTCACCATGGTAAAGTCTGCCTTTTAAACTTAGGAATCCAGCAATTTTTAAATCACCCACTCTCTAGGCTGATTTTAATGCAGACGCATCCCAGCAAAATAGCCAGCAGTCAGAAAGGATATATTTTTCAATTTCAACTACTATTAATATTGCATACGCAACAATGCGCATTAAATGGCTTCTACAACAAGTAAATGGAAAAACTGAGTGACAAAAGCAGAATTATGCACTGTGAATTTTCAGGCTGCTGTCACACAGAAGAGCAGCTCAGCCCTGCTTTCTCAGGTTTTCAGTATTAATTAGGAGCCCTTTGGTTTTGGACTTGGCGTATGCTTAATGGTCTTTGATGCTAGCAAATTAGCTTTGGATTTACTATGTTGAGTGCAACTAATTGGAAATTTTTTTTGATGAGTGGAATAATTCCTTTTCTCATGAATTTAAAATCATGACATAGGTGTCCATCCAATGGAAATAAAGGAATGACTAAATATGAGTCATTTGTTCCTTCTTTGTTACTTTCTCATGTCAGATCAAAGCTATTTCTCATCTCATCTTTCCAGATGTAAGTCAGAGCTGTAGTTAAATTTGGCTTGAAAAAACCGTTAAGGAAAATGTATTTGTATTTTCTCGAGTAATATGCCATTAGATTGATGAGCTATATTTGCTTAGTGGAAATATATAGTTACTATTTAAAGGACTGTATGAATAAAAATTTCTTGCTGCTTTCCATTTCAGTGTGGACTTAAATGATATTATAAAATCTCATACATGTTACAGACAAACCTATTTGGTCACAAAGATATGGGCAGGGGTTTGGCTATAAAACTGAAGTCAAATTGAGGTAAGACTTCAGGTTAAGAATTCATGACAAGGAAAAGTATTTGATTGTTGTTTCAACTTTCTTTTTCGATAGAATACACAGTGTAGCAGAATACTCTGTTTTGTAATTTTCACTTGGTATCTTAAAAGTCTATGCCTAAGTCTATTGTATCCACATATATTATGACTAAAAAGAAATTGATTTGTTTTCTTGTTTTGAGAAAGTGCGTTCTTGTTTTAGAAAAAAAAATTGGTTTGACCAATTGAAATTGATAGTTATCTTTTACCAAATAGTGTAGGTGGCTTCTCTGCACTGATCAAAATTTTGAAGTATGTCTAGCATGAATAGTCTGATGTGAATTAGTAAATATGAAATAAATAAAACTCGTATAGATTGAGTCTATATCTTTAAAATGTGCACAGTTCTCTCTCAAAAATAATCTGTTGGATACAAGTATACCAGAAGACTGTTCTAAAAGGTTTGCTCTTTATTGATTGCCAGGAACACTAGCAAGTAAAACAAATAGTAAACCCAATTTCTTCACCTTTCCTACTTCTATGAAACACTATTATTACATCTTTAGAAAACAGGTAGAGTGATAGTAACATCCTATACTAGGGACAGCTTGCTTGGCTTTGTCTACTTGAAAAACACTAACTTCAAGGAAGACTAACTTTAGTGAGTGATAAATGACCTTCAAAATAAACTTTGCTTGGCTTTGTCTACTTTCAACACTAACTTCAAGGAAGACTAATTTGAGTGAGTGATAAATGACCTTCAAAATAAACTTCTTGTTTGGGACCTAACAACAGTCTTCTGTGTCTGCTCTTCGGGAATTTAGTCACATGTAACAGCTTTAGTGACTCAAACAGTTAAAGGAGAGAGGATTGCATTATCTTTCTTTCAGTGCATTATTCTTTGTGGCCTCTTCCATTGACAGTTGAAGCATTTGAAAAGACTTTTCCCTAACTGCAATTGCAAAGTCACATGTATTGTGATTGCAAGTGTTCAAATCACATCACTGAGACTGATTTGGCCTCACATATTTCTGTACAAGATTCATAATAGGCTTTGGGGAACAGCGGGAGGAAGAACTAACTTGATTTCAGCTCCTGATAGGAGAACTTGACTGGCACCCAAAATATATCAAATAAGAATACTCCTCCTTCACATCAGTATGAAATGATAAATACGGATATATGCAATATAATTTTTACTCCCTATGATTTAATTTATGGATGGACACAGCCCCTAAAACATACACATATTCTGTGAATTGTTAGTTTAATTTTCCTTGGTCACAGTTATCGATGATCTCGTTTTTTGTATTATTTTGTAGATTTATTTTTTTCTAGTACTATAGCTTATATAAAACAAAATTCACAGGGGAAATAAACATAAAATGTATTCTCCATAAGCATTTGCATAAAGGAATAACAGTAAGAATTATTCTAATGTGGTCAGAAGGAAGGAAAACCTAACATGAAAGGTTTTCTCTTGGCTGAACTGTAAATGTACTTGTACATTTACTGCATGGAGAAAAGTGGGGTGATGGTGGTGTGTTAAGTAAATGGGTCTCACTACCTCTAAGAAATAAATGGCCGTAGTGGAAACAAGTTTTCAGCTCTCCCTGAGGGTCCTGTGATATGCCTGTGACTGGAGGAGAAGGTGAAAGCGAGAGATGGTTGGAGTGTATAGGACTGTGAAGGCTCTGGACACTATTGTAGGTTGTTATTGTGAAAGCATTCATTGCTAGGGATCCCAAGAGATCTGAATTAGGCTGGAGACTCCACTAGTTCATGGAAAAGGACTAATTAGGGAAGGTAGGACTCTTTCAAATCATTTAGTGGGTCAACCACATTTCAGTAAGAGGGTTCGAATTTTATATTGCAGACTTTAGAGTGTATACAAGCATGAAACAAAGCAAATGACCTTTTATTGGTAACAGGAATGATGATGAAATAACTTTTTTCCACAGAAGAACAGAATAATAGTTGAAAAATACTATGTATAGATGTAAGCCCATTTTCTGTATTCCAAGCTGTGATAGATATTCTCATGATGTGAATATTGATGGGATTCTGTAATACCTCAGAGAGGTACTGCTACTTGTGTGCTGCTGGTGTCTAATGATGGTCTTCTGTTGTTGTTACTTTTCATATCAGATAAAGTTTTGTTCAGACTCATGTTACTTTCACTGCATATTTCTTTTCTTTGTCCTAAAAACCTGTTTTGCTCTTCTGCCACTTGTCTGCTTCATTTGCAATGCCTCTAAGTTATTCACTAGTTAAGCATAATAAGGAAAGCCTACTTTTGCAATCTTGGTCAACTCCATTGAAGGGCTCGTAACACACATAAGAAAGAAGTCCAGGCCGGAGTGGAGTTATGTGTAGACAAGCACGTAGAAACCACAGATAAAGGCAACTGGCAGATTGGATGGTTTTGATAAAGACAATTCGTAGAGTCATTAGTCAAAATGATTGATCATAAACCACCAATTAGATGTTTTATTTCTTTTCCTTGGCTTGGCCTTGAGTCGTTGATTTGGAATTTTACAGAGATTAAGTGATTTGCTTCTGTAGAAACTATGGTATGAATTGACATCCTTCTGTTTTTTTAATGTTAAAGATATCTTGTAAACCATAATTCCAGAATCACAATGTGTCAACAAGCTATTTGTACAGTTTTAGGTGACTTACAACTTGGTATGCTGTAGTTGAGATTAATTAATTGGAACTTTTTTCTAAAACTGTTTCTATGTAGATTTTGAATTTTGTTTGACTCTTGTTCTCTTCATGCCATTGAATAAGAAAGCTATGTGATGTGCATATATAGTTCCTCTAGACTGTTAAAAGTAAATATAACTAACAAAAAGTATAAAAAAGCAAAGTGCAAAAATACATTCCTTATGCTTCATAAGACTCCTTTGTATTAAGGATCTTTTAGGAGTAGTTTTAATATCTGAGAATCAGAAAACTATTGAAAGAGTTAGTAGTGTGCATTTTATTAAGATCTAGTTAAGATTTTGAGATCTAGATTTTGTTAAGTGCTATCTAGCAAAGCTTTATGAAGATCCATGCTCACATAAATATGCATTGGAGTTTGGACTATAACTTTATTGTAAACATCTGCCTCGATCAGTAGCTGTGGCATCTTCCTTCGCCCTGTTCTGTACTGATTCTCACCTGCTAGTATTACATACTGTGAGTATTGGTAGGCCACATAAGTGTTACATGAGGGTTGCAAATGAACGTGACTAAATGTGTCGCAATATTTAGTGTTGATTTTCTACTAAAACTGTTAACCACCCAAGAGCGAGGGAGAACAAATCTTCAGGACATTAATATTTGTTTATCATGGTGCCGTTTAATACAGAACATGATGATTTTGGTTTATGTGCACAAGAATAAACTAATCCTTAGGTTTAAAGTCACATCATTGCCATACTCTGTTTGGTATTGACTAAGCAGTTATATTGCCTGCTTCTTCAGCCTCAAGCAGAAGCAACTTGCTAGACTTAGATGTGTGTATTGCAGTCAATTTTTGTTTAATAAATTTCAATTATTAAGCATTAATATCAAGATTGTATTGTTTGAAGGATACCATGAGAGTATGCCTTACTTTGAAATTTAATTTAGACTGGTAGACCCATATTTATGAAAACAAATTACTTAGGAAGATGTTTGTTTTTTTCCTCTCCCCCATACTGTTTTCATAGGGGACTCGTATCTTTCAAGCCTTTGTGTCAGAGGCAACAGAACAATGGACAACTTTTGTAATTTCTAGGAACCTGTTTTGCTAAATGTATTTATATCTCAAGGAGAAAGGATTAAATATATGCAAATTCTTGAAGGGAAATTGTGGAGGGTACTTAAAAGTTGAAGTGAGAAAATATGAAGACTACATAAAAATTTAAAGTTCTATTTGTTGCTGTTGGATGTTTGGTTATTTTGGTCAGTACCTCACTTGTCTTGGGTCAAAATGTTGCTCTTTCTGCTCCACAGTGGATTTGGCAGCTGCTTTTAATAATCATTTCTGAGGGGGGGTTGTTAATTTTCTTCTGCTTTGGAATAAAAAATTATCTTTAATTTTGCCTATGAAAGTGTCCATATTGCATCATCTGTGTTGAGAATTAAAAAAAAATAGTTTGAGCTATTGAACAGTTGATAATTGTATTGATTAGCTCCCCTTGTAAGGTTTTGTTAATGCTCTTATCTGTAACGGGAGCAGAGATACTGACCTGAAAGCGAGGATGGATGTGCAAAAGTTTTGTATGCATTAGAAAGCGTTTGTATTAATCATATATTAACAAAAGTATTGACTTTCAATGGGTACTTGGTATTCTTTGTGGTTTTTTTTTCACAAGTAGGTAATGCAGATTATGGTTGCCATGGTGTAGAAATGTATCAGTGCTGCTTTCCTTCATTGCAAAAATGGGTCAGCTTTAATCCTTTTCCAGTCAAAATTGTAGAACAGACTGACTCTTGCAAATAACATGCAACATATTCTTCTCTTCCTATGTTTCTTAAATAATCAACCCGTTTTGGAGGAAAGAGGGCAAGAAAAACGGCTTGATTATCAAATTAACTATTTCCAGATATATGCTGTGAAGGTAATAAAAGTTTACATGGGGATTCTGACTTGACACTAGAGAGGCATGAGGTAGATAAACAGCTTTTTCCAAGATGCCTTCCTCCTTTCCACTTAGTGCTTAGTCATTTGATTGAATAAGTCTTCTTTCTTTTCACAGGAGTGTTTCCTAGTTACTATTAAGATACTTTTTTCTAAACAAAAGAAGGGATTTTTTTGCTGGGTTAATGAACTTTCTTGGGATGAAAATGCATTCACTTCAGAATAGGAAAAAAAAAAAGAAAAGAAGCACAGAACTTGGCAGAAGGTTATGTCTGGTGGGTGAGTGGGATTTTTTGGTGGGTTTGCCAGTGAATGTTTTTTTGTTTGTTTTTTTTTGTGTGGTGTGTGGGGTTTTTTGGTGTTTTGTTTTTTTTTCCTCTCTCTCTCTGTCTTTGGAGGGAGTTGTATTGTTTCTGGTTTTTTGGGTCTTGTTTGGAGGGAGATTTTTTGCTGTGTGACAGGGAAGTCTTGCTATCTGGAGGGTTTTTGTTGTTAAGGAATTCTTATATAATGAATGATTAACAAAGATAATGATCCCTGAAAGCAGAATTTTTTTTTTTCTTCCTTCCTTTTCTTCAAAACTATTAATACAAGTGGTTTCTGGAAGTAATGTGGTTCTCAGAAAGTATGTTTGTGTGCTATTATAAGGCTGAGTATATTTAGAGTGCTCGCTGAAAGCTTAAGCTTTTTTGAATTGGTGAAATTATGCTAGAAAATTGAACTAAAACAGTTCAGGTGCATGTGTTGTTTTGGTACACTGGAAGTACTGGAAGTGTTCAGCAGTACAGCTACTGTAATTCCCTGGTAGTACCTGCTGTTTCTTTGGCTTTCCATGTGTCATTTCATCTTATTTATGTCTTCCACATTAGCTTTAATTTTACTGTAAGAATACTCTTAATGTAAAATGTACTTAGGCTTTGAAATTCATATATGAGAAATAATAGAAGGCCAGCCAACCAGTTTTGTTTTCATCTGTTTCATTCTGTATGCTTTCCTTCTGTACTTCCCTTCAGAAAACCACCCTGGTTAAAATTAACTGCATAAAGGACTGCAGACATTTCAGTCTCTTGAGAGAATAATACAGTACAGGAGAAGTATCAAATAGTACACAAAACAAGAATTCAAACAATGTGGGATTTTCCTATTTCTACACTGTTTTTTTCCCCGTGATCTTAGAAATGTCACTTTTGGGTTTTGTTGTGGGTTGTTTTTTTTTTTTTTGTATTTCTCCTCTCTTTTCTTCAATCCTTTAGACTATGTTTCTGAAAAATGCTTGAGGATTCAGGAGTATTAATAAACTAGCAAAACTACTTCACAGAGGAGAGGACATCTGTGTTAGAGGTAAAATGTGAGCTTAGCAGGCCAGTTGAAACTTGAGCTATAAAACTATCTGAAAGATAGTAGGCTGGTTACAGAACTAGACTCAAATTGCTCTTTGGTTTGGGGTTAGTCTGATACCTCTATATTATATTACAGGAAAATAGTAATTTCTGGTCTGGAATCTGTTCCTGGTACTTTTAGAATACGTTTGGGTTGAAATAACAACATAGTGCACTTGAACAGAATGGTCAGCCATTCTCTTCATACAGAAAGAAGAAAGCAAGCACAATTACCCACCTTGCATAAAGCTCACAATTATGCAAGTAGGTTGTTTTAAAAGTGAGGCCTATAATATTTTCTATACAAATGTGTTCCAAAGACCTTCATAAAAATAGTTTGCTGAGCAAGTTGGATTATTGCTCAACATTATATTGAGACTTAAAATTCAGACCTTATTTCATACTCAGCAAATTGTTCAAAAATTCAGTTTTAGAACCCAAAGTGATTTTGTTAAATATGAAAAGTGAAGTTTTCCTTTTTTATAATGAATGTTAGTAGGGAATCAAAATATTTATGCTTTATTAGGGAAGTACGCAAAGCTGTGCAACAGTTGGTTTACTTTGTATATGTATATTGTATACGTATGTGATAGATGAAAACATCAAGCCTCCCGAAACTTTTTTCACTCTACCCATAACAGCTGGTGCAGTGCTTTTTACATTGATAGAAATACATGACCAATCCAAACTTAAAACCTGAAATGAGGAGGACCTTGGACTTTTTTTGTTTGATAATTGACATATTGAGTACAAATTTGATTGTGGAAGCCAGTGAAGTGTGAGTCCAAACAAAAAAAAAAAAGGCAACCTCTTATGCTTTACAGTTGTCTTAGAAGAAAATTTACTGTCAAACTGAAGGTGTCACCAAATTGATTACGGCCGATGCATGTTTGCAGGGATTTATCTTGGCACTGTCCTCAACCAGTGCACATGGTCGAGAGATTAAGGCAGAATGAGGAGACATGAAGATCACCAATGCAGGCAGCAGAAGAGTAATAACTAGGTCTTGACTCTCAAGATGAAGCATGCATTACTTTGAGCAGTAAAAAGCTATTTCCAAGCATTTCTGGTTCTGGATAAACCAATTCAGTTTCCTTGTTTTGATTCATTGAAACTACGTTGTGAAGAAGTTAGAAATACTTAAACTGTGGAAAGGTACTGCCGTCAGAACCAATGGATATCACCAAACTATCCCATGAAATATGCACATTGCAAGCTTTCTTCTACCGCTCTACCAGCTGAAGGTTATGTAGGTACTTTATATGTTATATGAATAATGTATCCCCCCGTGCTAGAAAAAATTCTAAAGCGTAGCAACACCTGTTAATTATAAGTGACAGCATAGCAATCAAAGTAGAAGTAACTTCTTGCACAGTTGTTGCTGTTGACAGCAGGAAACCTTGATGAAATAGAGCGGACAGCTTTCTAAACTCTCTTTGAACAGTGTAAATTGTGTATTAGAGTCAAACAAGTATGTTGGAACAGATAAGAGTAAGATTTATGTGGCAATATTTGGCAATGACTGTGAAGTACATAAAATATGCAGTGTAGAGCTATGACATTGACAGTTTCAGGCAGAAGAAAGTCATCAACTATCTAAAATCAATAATGCAATGGAATTTTTTTCATTTATTAATGAGCACATCAAGCAAAATAGCATGAGTAATGACTACAAATGTAAATGTATTGGTCAGAGACATGCTATATTAGAGACATTCACCTTGAATGTTTTGTTTGATTATGATTTCAAAAAGTGGAAATCCAGTGATGTTTAAAATTCAGTGTGCACTTGAGATTTTTGACAAAATAAATTAGCAAATGAAGCTAAAAGTACTTAGTAAGATTAAAAATCTGGAGAACATGTACTGTAGAACATAATAATTTGTTGAACGTTTATACTTTGAAAAATGTTTAATGCAAAGTAAAAACAAAACCCCAACACCCCCAAAACCCCAAATCCATTATTTTGTTTTAATTGTTGAATTCCTGCTTAATGTCAACTTGCATTCAGAAATCTTCACTTTATGAAACCCCAGCTAATGCAGAAAGCTAGTTAGAAATCTGATTCGAGTAAGTATGCAAAACATTCTCTTTATTCATTGCCCTTCCAGCACAAATTTTGTACCTGTAGATTTTATAAACTTTTAGTGTAGGTAAATGTTAAGATTCAACTTTTACTTTCTGTAAGTAGATGTGAATGACTGAAAGTAAGCTTGAAAGTTCATTTTGACAGATTAATCAACTGAAAAAAAAAGAATTTTCTTGGAAATACAGAGATTTGATAACAATTTGATTCTATACATAGAATTAACTGGATTTGCTCTGATTTAAGTGTTTATGGTCACTGGACCCAGTGCTTTCTGAAGTGACCTATTTGGCTTTAAAAAAAACCCAAACTTTAAAGCATACTATGTGTTCTAGCACTGTGCTTCAACTGATGTTTAGGCTTTAATTTGAAAATGCATTATGTTCTAAAAAATTTCCTGAAAGGCAGAAATTTCTCAGTTGTTTTCTGTGTGATATCCATCTATGGTGACTTTAGCATTGTAATATTAAATACGTATAGTTGAATACCACTTTTTCTGGTATCTTTCAAATCAGAAAATATACTTACTTCATGCGCAAACACTTTCTTTCTCTTTTTGCCCTTTCTTCTCAATGAGCAACTGAAAAAAGTATATTTGTAGGTTAGATGGACCGAATATCTTAGAGCAATGGGCTCTGGGTCACAGGTCTATGCACTACAGAAAGCATTTCTTCTAGCCATTCAGCCAGCTTATCTAGAAGCTGCAGCCAGCCTGGAATCTGGAAAACAACCAGGATATTGTGATTTAGTCTGAGGTAGAAGAGTAACTTCATTTTTTTTTTTTTTTTTTTTTTTTGTCTAGCATAACTTTCAGTTAGAACTTCTGAAAAGGACAAGTTACTTTCTGATCTAGAGATCCACAGTGAGGGCATGTTTGACCCTTCAGCAATCATTGTTCATAAACTATTAAGGGTTGGGGGGAACCAACAGCAACAAACCAAAACCACACAAAAACCAACCCACAACCAAAAAAAACACAAACCACCAAGCAGAGAGAAATTCATAAAATCTAGATTTTCTCTCCTAGAATATTCTGAGATGCGAACTAAACTTGCTTGTTAATTTTAAGATACAAGCTTCTTTTTCAAGTGCAATATTAGAAATACTGTGGTCTGAGTGGTGATTTCAAACACCTCATTTTTTGGAAAGGCATCTTTTGTATACCTTACTAAGTGTTAATATTTTTTTTTTTTCCCCTCACCCAGAAGGCGTCAGATGTCATGACTGTACTTTAGTAATGGGTGTTAGCATATTGAGCAGTTTCATTAGGACCGTATATATATATATAGTTACTAGATGGGTTTTTGATTACATGTACCTGTATTGGTTTCCAGCTCTTTATGGCTTCTATGCTTCCTTTTACTAGTAAATTATATTACTTGGGCAATAAGAAGGGTCTTTAATGTGTTACCAAGCTTTCTGACGATAGAAAGTCACAAATGAGAAGGATGTACTGGTGAGAGAAATCATTAGAAAAATGCCATGAGGCCCTATCTACTCGTGGACTTTCCTGTGCTCGTGCTTTTGCTTCCTACATGAAGGTGGAAGAGGTTAGTGAACAGTGAAGATTTCAAAGTAAACGATGGACAAATGCTTGCCTGATGAGCTGCTCTATCGCTATCTTGAGTAGCAAGACCTTCAGATTGTGTGACCCTGCAGAGTTAAATATAGACACACAAAATATGCAAGTATGGCAAATCTAGCAGAATTATTTTATATCTGTGCACTAGCTGCACAGGTTTTATCTTTATTTACTAATGTGAGTAGACCTTTACACCAAGTTGAGCACAACCTGTCAGGAAAGAACTGGGTGTGGATGGCCTGCCACGTGAGTAAATAAGAAAAGCCCTGCGCTAGCTGTTTCTACAGGGAGGTGGAAGAGTCGAAATACCTTGTAACTTCAGAACACACGTAGTAGGTTGTGCAGCTGTAAGCAAATGTGTATTATAAACACACACAAATCCCAACCTACTTGTCCAGTAGCACATCTCAGATGATGTTTTTGTTGTCTTCAGGCTGACAGAGGCGACTAGGGGTTACAGAAATTGTACTCTGTGTTTGAATAAATAAAATTGCATCCCAATTCTAACAATGCTACACAGAGAAGTGAAAGTGCTTTGCATTCAAATGACTCTAGCACAAAGGAAAGTGAGCATCGCTGAAACGGGTAAGCAAATGGTAGAAAAATCTACACAAGCAGTCTGCCTATTCAGTGCTGCTCTGTAGAAAGGGATGAATAACACCAGTATTTAGCATAATCAAGTAGGTTCCTAAATCATGTCCTATTTAGGAAAGGAAAAAAACCAAGAACTGTAGAAGAAAAATATAAATTTAAACGAAAACACTAGTTGTGTGAGTTGATACCAAGGTTGGTTTTTTTACTTTAAAGAAGTCTGCACTGGGTTTGCATGCCATTTAGTTGTTTAAAAACTTGATGTTCCCTGGCAGGCATTCTCAAAGAAAAAGATAATATGTTGTTTCATCAATTGTAGTGAAAAATCTGTGTGGTGTGATTAACAAACATGTACCTGTAATTAAGTAGAAGAGAATATACTTTTTGTGGTAGAATAAAATAGGAGATAAAAAATGGTCTGACTGTACTTTCCTTTGCTCATTTGCTGTTCCTGATGTCTGTGGAACTGTCCTCATCTACAGGGGTCTACGTCTCTTTATCTAGTACTTGCATTATAGACATGAAGTACCACATGAAGAAGCATTAGAAGAGGACTTCTAATATTTTTTATTCCAGGCTCAGTGAAGCAGAGAGAGGAATGCCTTTACAAGTACAAATCACAGCTAAGAGAATGTAATGTACAAACCTATACAAAATGTTTGCACATCCATTTTTCATTTTATGTTTTAACCTTTGTAGGGGGAATAGATTCTCAGAACGGTACAGGTAGGTAGTGCTGTAAATCAAACAAGGACTGGGAAACAACATTCTCAGAAATGCTCAAAATGTCAGAATCTGTTTTGAGATTACTCTAAAGCAGTTGTCAGGACATCCATTACTCCTAGATTATATAGCCACTACCCATAAAAGCTCAAATCATGTTTTGCGCAAAAGGCATTTAGATATCTGTATAGTTGGACCACACAATCTCTTTTTGGGTAGATACTGAGCCATGTAAAGGTACAGCTTACCTAGTATAGAAATGTGTCCTCTTAAATATGAAGTTGGCTGTGTCATATATAAATTACAGTTTTATGTTAGTGTAGAGGATTTCTCAAAGTACCTTACACCAGTACAACTATACTAGGCAATTAACTATGCTAGCTGAGACACAATACCTAATTTCACCTGAATATCTTCTAGTAGAAAAGCAATATAGGTAATCTGGGCTTCCAGAAAGCTTGCCCGGATTATCTTTATCTCCTTTTCCCTTATTTGTGTCAATTGTCCTGTCTCGGGTAAAACCTCAGTAATTATTAATGTGGATGTTAGCGTTCAGGTAGGTAGTACAACTGTGCACCTGAGGTAATTTCTTCTTCTGTTTAGCTTGTGATCTCAGTGGAGTAGCAATATTCTTAGGTACTAGTACAGTATCTGGGGAAACCTTGACCCTGGGTATAATATCATGCAAGATTTCCATAAAGAGTAGTAGTAATATATGTAGGTGAGAGAGAGAAAAGAGTAGATGTACATGGAACTTGGCTTTTATAGATCATTATATATTTTTGTTTACAATTAACATGCACTCAAAGAGGACAATTTAATTTCCCTTTATGGTACTGAAGTCTAATTCATATAAACTCTTCAAATAAAAAATTCGGTACTGAAGTACTAAGGCCTGAACAATAGGCCCTGAATCAAAGTTGACCTCTAGATAAACCTCACAACCCGACAACATATATCTAACATGCATAGTGTTAATCACATATGCCATGTATTACCTATCTATTTTAATACGAATGTGTATATATGTAATAGGTACCAATCTATAAAAGCTTTGTTGTGTAACAGTTGTAATGTTTATTGTGTAACAGTAGCCAACAGAACAATCCCTCTTTATTCAGAGGTATGCTTCAAGCCCGTGAAACCAGACATCTGACCTTGTTGAAAGGTATGTGGTCAAAGACAAAATAGATATGGAAACCCACTCGGATTCCTCCTTGAGCCCTCGCCAGGCTTTGGGCGGAATCCAGCAGGGAGGGTGACACCAGATGTTCCAGCGCTTGAAGTTTTGCGAGATGTTTATTCAACTGTATAAAAGCTGGACTCTCTTACACTGACTTTGGAGACCTCACTTATGAGTGGACACACTGCGTAGGACCTCCCCATTGCTGGGACAGGTTCTCCAAATCCTCGCTGTAACTGGGGCTCCCCAGCAATTGCGAATCTGGATGACAGTAAAGTATAAGAGCAATTGGTGATGTATCTTTCTTAATCACTATAGTTAATCTTATGTAGTAATGATTAGGTACATTACCCTGTTTATTTTCTTTGCTGCTTAAAGCTAGATTGTAATAAGTCTATTGTTTTAACTAAATGCATTACCTTATTTCTGTATTACCTTGATACAGACAGTAAAATAAGCCTACTCCTTTTGTTGGTGTTTGTGTCCTTTCTGTTGACCCTGTCCATTGGCAAAACAGGTACACAGTGGAATACTGATTTTCTTAGCAAGACACTTTCTTTGAAGACTACTAATACTTGTAATTTTTGCTTGAGGGTTCTCAGTGATTTCTTATGGCTGTGGTTTACAAGATTGTTTTTTGATGGTAGTAGTTTTTTGTGGGGTTTGTTTTGTTTTTTAAATTAACACCTAATAAAAATGAAGGCACTTCTTATGTTTTGAATTGCTATTACAGACAGGTAATAGCCTCTACAGAAAACTGCTAGAAATTTTAGTTTATTAAAGCTGTGTCCCCTGTAATACTAGTATACAGGAAGGTGTAGAGCCTGAGAATTTGAGTACCATTCGGTAAAATCAGTGCCTGGGATTTGGTGGTCAATATTACAAGTTAGTAGTCTTAATTTAATTATTTTAGAAGTCTGTGGCCTTTCTTATGCAAAGGAACTGTAATTTTTGTACCTGCTTTATGAAAGAGAAGACTTCTTATCTAGTGGAGCTGTCATTGCACCATCAGCTTGCAAGAGTTGCAGAAAGAATCATTACTAATCATGAACATACTGTTGAAATGTTTACCTACTTACCAATAATTTCATTGTAAAAAGGACATACCCTTTTTATCACACCTGAGCAGTTTATTTTAGTAAATAGGGTACTCCAGCTGATATCAAGAGAGTTGATTCCTATTCCTAGCTCTACTGTAGACCTGCTGTCTGACCTTGAGCTTATAACTGTGCTTGTCTATGCCTCTCTTGCCCTGCTTGTGACTTGTGATTTGTCTGTTAAGCAATGTAGGGCAGAAATAGTTACTTTTCATAGTATTTGGAATTGTGCCTTTCACGTAAGGGCCTCAATAGCAATGTCAGTATTTCAGTCCTCTGGGTGCTACTGTTGCACAAATAAATAGCAGACTATAATAATAATGGAATTTTAGATGGTAAAGCAGAAAGAATACCTGAGCTGTTAGTTTTTAGCAACGAATGATAGCAGAGCCTTTATCTTGCTTTTACTGTGTGTATTAGAAACAGTTCTCTTCCACCTGTTTATCTGCAAACCTTGATTATAGGAAAAACAAAAACAGAAATTAATAGCTTTAATCTCTAAGGCTTGAAAATAACAATACATTTATCAATGAGACACCTTATTCCATTGATGATTATGCTGCATTTGTCCAACTAGATTTTGCTTATCTTTTGAAACACTATAGAACTTTGCTTATCTTAAATCATAGACTAGACAAGCTCAACTGTAGTTATAACTGCTCTTTGTTCTCAACTTTATGAAACACAAACTCATTAAAAGAGATTAAAACTCAGAATATGTTTTCAGCATACACTGAATGTTTTCTTGTTATGTATGCCTTCAACAGAGTATCTTGAACTCTTTGACTTAATTCTAGCAAGTGTTGGTTTTAAATAAAAACTGGTTGGTTGGTAAGACTAATGCAGTGGTAGTAGTGGGAAGTAATTAACTGTGGTACTTCCTTAGTAACAAATCGGAATAGACTTTACATAGCTTACAAATTAATGTAACTTCTGTTACATTCAGCATGACAAGAAAAAGAGCTTCCAAAAACACCACATAGCTAACTTGTATTGCTGAATTGTTAGTGATGCAGTGTCAGTGAGATTCTCTGAAATGCTGAGTGGTTGCTGACGCAAATAGAAGTTACACAATTGTATCCTGAGTCGCAGGCCTGAAACACTGAAACCTTCCATAAAGATTAAGCCCAGTGCTGTGAGTAGCAGAAGCGAAGAATGAAAAGAACAGATGTAGATGAGAGCTCAGAATGTGCTGTTTCATGATCAGTAAGCAATTGATGAACATAATGGAACAGTGCATCCAGAACCAGACATTGCCAAAAGTGACAAATGCAGGAGTTAAACTGCATTAGCCATCTGAAAAAGGTAACTAAAGGTAAATTAAAATTCTTAAAATATACCATCAATCTACCACGGAAGAGAGAAGGCATCAGTTTATTGTTGTAAGAGGATTAAAAAGTAAAAGTCAGACAATCTGGATTTAAAAGCATATTGTTTTTTTATTGTGTTTTTCTTAGGTTTGACCAAAAGTTAGTAGTACATTAACATTATCAATGTCTTAATTTATCTGTGTTTAAGAATATTTGAAATTAATAACATGAGGAGAGGGGAAAACAAAGTAAAAGGAGAAGTCTGTCCTACTAATAATCACGTGCTTCTGTAAACAAGGATCAGGAAAATTGATATTGTGGAAAAAGAGAGCTAAAACTGCAAGCATAAATGCATGGTGCTGAATAATTATGAAAAGCATAAATATTGCTAGGGAATTTTTACCAGACTACCAAGAAATATTGCAATGGGTCATCCTTTCAGTCTGAAGACTTGTGCATGTTTTTGGTTGTTGTTTGTTTGTTTGTTTCTTATTTGTTCTTTGCCTTCATGGATTAGGGTCCCCTATATGGGATTTTGTCAGATCTCAGACTTCGTGCATGCACATATTTTTGAAACTTTAGTGATTGTTTATGGCATGATAAACCTGTAAGATTTCAGTTCTCTAAATTTCCAGCAGAAGGATGACATATAGGCATAGCATCACTTTTAGCACATGTATTGCCAACTTTGAACAAGTATCACCTCTTCATTTTTGCATGAAAGTTTCTTAGTCTCTGAAAAATGTCACTGAAATCCAACAATAACATTGTAATCACTTTTGCAAATCTTAATCGTTCGTCTTATTTGTGTACATTCCTACTACAAAGCACAGCTCACAGACTAAGCAAATCAGAACTTGTGGACCATTTCTATAAAAACTGGATCTCTTCCAAAGGTCCAATTTATTTAATTCCAAGGCATGTTTGAGGATCGTTTTTTACAGGAAAAACTTAGCATCCTCTAAAAGCTATCCTAAGAAAAGGGATGGACACCCTGTCCAGCCATCTATGATGCATGATAGTGGATAGTGTAAAAGGGAGAGGAAGCTTTGGGAGATTTTCCAGGCTAATAGCATTTTCCCAATGCCTACTGTTTTGCTCCTACTCCATTTGAAAGCTGGAATCACTGTCACCTTGTAGCAAGTTTGCATAAAGTCCACAAAATCTTAGTAATTTTGTAGTTTCATGTAGAGGTGACACATAGGAGAAAGGCAGTAAGAACTTTCATGTGCAGTTAACGTTTAGCTGGTATTGATTTAGTTTATTTTGAAAGAAGTGGAGGACTGATCTGGTTGGAAGATATTTTCATTATTGAGGATGGCTTGAAAGTATTGTCCAGCTAATAGCAATAATGATGAATAATTATTGTGAGGTAAATCAATTAACCAAGACAATAGTTGTAAGTAATTATAAACCTGAAAACTAGGCAAGCAGCAGTTCGTGCCTGGGTATTAAAATTTCATGAAGCATGAATTCTGGAGCTTAGCACAATAATGTATTTTGATTTTAAATGTGAAACTGGTCTTGAGAATATCTCTGACCTTTCTTGAAAATCTGTAGTGGATTCTTAGCCAAATAACCTTTTTTTTTTTTTTTTTTTCCCCTGTTTGTAAGCAAACATGCAATTATTTTACTTTCTGCTGTTAACTTTTTGGAGTATATTGGGAGCACCTCATATGGAAGTTAGGTTGTACCTTACAAAAAATTAGTCTTTAACTGTGGAACTTTAATAACTCAGAAGCATGCAGGCTTTCTATATTGGCTACATATGTAGCTGAGTAAGCACCATCTATGAGATTATGCTTGGCATTAGTATCATAAAATATAGGCAAAATTTAATGATTAAGTATTATTCATTTCAGATACAGATTCTTAACTAATTTTTAGTCTTAATTATGTGATATTAATATCCTTACTAATCTCTTCTCTAAACCTCAGATCACTATTGAGCTTTTGCTCTCCTTTTTCTTCCAGTCATATTGAAGGAGAGTGAGGAGAGCAAGAGATTTTATTATACAAAAACTCAAGCATTTTTCATATACTCTAAACTGATTGTTCTTGTTTTATCTGAATTTATCTATTTTTTTTTTCTTGGTGAGAGGAGAGATTGATTTCTCAAGTGAAAGGACAGCTATTTTGATCGAAATTACTTAGGTAGTATCAGTGCTACTCTTTTACGTCAACAATTTTGTGAGCAGCCAGCACTTCATCTGATATCAAAACAATGTCATGCTTCTCTTGTTGGCAGATCTGCATTTCCTTATATATGCATTACTGTGCTTGCTTATGAGGCGTATCAAGGAAGTGATCTTGCTGAAGCTTTATCCAAAGCTGATCCTCTCTCTCTATGTGACTGATGGTACATAATCACTGGTGCTGGCATGAACAAGGAGAGAGGGTCATGTGGTGACAGTCTGTCTTAAACTTACTATGGGGGGAAAAAGGGAAGGAAGAGATGCTCCTTGATATTGTCTTTAATTAGCTAAGCTAACCAATTTGAGATTATGGTCTGTGTACGGACTTTGCAAATCAATTCTAAATATATTTCCAGTGCTGCAAGTTATGATGTATTTTATCTGAACAGAGAGAGGCAAAAACTTTCAAGATATGTTTAGTATGTTGTAGCTACTGGAGCATAATCGTATGTAGTATTACATTTCTCCTTTCCATACCTGCTCCCGTGTTCATATCTGGGATCTCTGTGCACAGCAGTATGATGCCTGATGCTAGCTGAGTCTTATGGAGTTACCCCTTTGCATCAGTGCACGTGTGGCTTTGGTCTGAATCCAGGTCTGTGCTGTTGGCTACAGCTTGCATGTGGCCATAGCTAAATTATGTTGTTGGGGTGATTTCCTGATGGTGATGTTCTTGAGCTTCTGTGGTGGCTCTACTCAGTTACGGGGTGTTGGCAGTCTGCACTGATGAAGCAGTTCTACTTTCCTGGATATCTCTTTACTTAGGATCTGGAGCTCCAGTGGAGAAATCTAAGTAGAATTTCTGGACCTATATTATTAATTGACTTGATAATTTTTTATATTGATAACTTTGAAAACAGAATGATATGGGCATTTGGCAGTGCCAAGAAACTTTGAAAACTAAAGGAACTTGCAACTGAGTTCATGAGACTTACACACTTTACGCTAACTGAATACCACTATCTCAATGATAATGCCCAGATAATAAAGATTCATTTCGAGATAAGGTTTCATTTAGATTCTATACATTCAATTTCCTTAGTTTTATTCACAGTCTCCAGTCAAAGGTTTCTAAACTTAAATGGATTTTTCGAAGGTTTCTTACTTAGTAACAGTCAGCCTGTCAACACTGAAAGACGTGCAGACCTTTGGTAGTGATACTGTCACATAAGCAAAGTATTAGTGAGGGATTTTATACTTCTCATTTCAAATTGAAAGCAACATTTTTTTAAACCATTTCTAATTGTTCAGAAACCTGTAAAGCTACAATTAGTAGTAAAAGAGCTGTGTATCTATTACACACAATACTGTAAAGATTCATTTTCCTCCTCCATTATCTATCAGCTCAAATTAACAGCCTGTTAGTTTATCTATGATAAATGCAGTATATTTAATGCAATGGGACAGTCCCTTAATTTGAGCACCTAGCATGGTGTCAGCCTAAATCTCCTTCAGCTGATTTAATTAGCAAAGCTCCATGTTAATCAATTTGCAATTAAACTTTCAGACTTGTGCTAGGAAAAAAGAATCCCTTCACAAAACAAAAAATTAGAATTAGGCCAGTAATAAAAGTAATTTACATGGCTGTTTTTTTTTATTTTTTTAAAATATGTTAAACAGTTGATCAATTATTCAACGCTAGGTGTGTGTAACAGATTTACAGATTTTAATGAGCTTTCCTAATTTGACTTCGCATACTAAATTGTACTATTTCTTGCATATTTATTAATTGAAAAGGGTTCATTAGAAAAATATATTAATTGATATACTATCTCTTACAAATAATGGCACTATTTTTTCCTGTATTCAATGATTTATTACCTCAGTGGCGCAGAAAAAACTTTTTTTTTTCCTATGGGCTAAAATTATTTAACTAGTTTACTCATTTCTTCGTGAGGAATAAAAATGGGATTATTTTGACTCCTGTTTTCAAAGTTCTCATCTGGATGTGTTTAATGTTCAGGAATATGGAGCCAGTTGTAGGTGCTTCCTCTTGGTTGCTGCTCTTCCAGCTTGAAGATACCACGTTCTTATGTTGCTGCATTGAATGATAAATTTATGAGGAGACAGAAGTTCTTTCCTGAGATACTACTTCCTCAAGGTAGCAGTAGCCCCATTTTCTCAAAACCTGCCTTGACTTTCTCAGTGTGATGCTCTGGGCCCTTATTGTTGTATGTAACATATATGGACTATGGAATGTGCGTTCACAGGGTGGATTTATGTTCCTGCACAATGTTCAGCAGTGTTGGTGCTTTACTGTGCCCCAAGTAAATTCCCTGGAAGACTGGAAATAGCATTTGCTGGCTTATCGACTTTTTTTTCTCTTTATTTTCATCTCTTTGCAAATTTCTCCATATGTGGGGTTTTGTTGCCTTTTGGGTTTTGGGGTGTGTGTGTTGTTTTTGTTTTTGTGGGGTTTTTTTGTTTGTTTTGGTTTTTTTTTTGTTTTTTTTTTTTTTTTTTGTTTTGTTTTGTTTTGTTTTTTTTTCTCTCTGTCGAGGGACCTGAATCTCTCTTGGCTGAAGTATGCAAAGGAAACTCATTACATTGCTTTTTCTAGATTTTTTTTTTTTCTTTTGCCTTTCAGGCATATGGTGTATAAGTCATGTATGTTCACATATAGTTCACATTAGAAAAAGTCCGTTTAAAATGTGAATTATTTGTAATGTTGGAAGGGTTACTGTTACTTTAATTTTAAGGCAAGTCTGTACTTTAAGCTTCTATCAGTTTCAACAGAACTAATTTGAGAAACTTGCACCCACTGCTGCCTTTAAGAGAAGATAAACTGCAAAGTCCTTGTGTTGCATGTAATTATATTTGTGGAATGAAAGATTAAATATCAAGCTTGTTTTAATAACATAATGTAGCTTTTCCAAGTTCCACTTTAATGTTCCAGTTGAAGTGAACATCTGAAATAATCCAGCCCATGTATCATTGCATAAATTTCACTAAGTTAGTTAGATTTTGTAAACACTCCATGTGTTTGTAAATGGTGGGAAAGGAGATTAGTAAAAGAAAATAACTTGTAGAAAATAATAGAAAGAGATGGGAACAGAACCACATTTCCTCTGACTGTGATAGTTACACATCCTCTATCTGATGTAGCTTGTTTTTTCAGCATGTTTTCCTAACATTAGGGCAGTTGTAATTAGTAGGACATGCTACATGGGAGATGTGAATTAAGGCAGACTTGTTATGTGCTAAGAGCCCTGATATTTGGAAAGAGCACAGCTAGGTATATCCTAAACCAGGATGTTCCAACAGATTAACCATGTGCTTATTATTTTGCTGATCTGAGATCTAGTGTGAATTCTTTAAATGGGGATTTGAACATAATGTACTTTACAGTCGACATAAATCCACTCTAGTATAAAAACCGCATGTACACATGTAACAGAAGGGATTTTTTTATTTCTTTATATAAAGGATGACTGTGTGTATCTAAAACGTGAAGAAATATGCTAAGAGTATACAGGTGTGAAGAAATAAGATAATTTATGTAGCTCATGCAGCTGTACTTGCTCAGGTTTCTTTGGTTTCATTGGGTGTATACAAATCAAACTAGGAGCTTGCTTGTGAATCAGTACTGAGAATCAAAATCAAATGAAATACTACTCCTAAGATTTCCTGTCATCTCACATTTCACTGCATCACTTAAACAGAAGATTTCCTCATTTATGTGTTTGGGGTTTTTTTTCCCCTCTGGTTTGTGATTGTTCTAAATCCAGGGTTCCCTATATGATCAGTGATGTTTCCTCCTGAGTTTCCATGATCCTTGTCTCCTTCCACAGATGTTTTCTTTTTAAAAAAAATTTTGTTTTGGCAGGGGAGTGGAAAGGTAGCTCTTAGACACATGAATATGCTGGTAATATTGAGTAGTGCCTTCAAAATAGCTTATTCATACAAATTCAGGGAAAAAGAACAGGAGCTCAACACTTTTCTGAAGAGTAATGAGGCCCTGTTTAGAAACTCCTTTCTAAACCGCTTTCACATTTTCTTGAAAGTTACGGGGCAATCAACTTCACAAAAATATACAGAAATTAGTATTTAGGAGAAGAAATGCTTTTCCCCTTGAATTAACCACTTGGAGTGGATGAAATCCAAGCTGAATATAAAGCAGTACCTACTTCACCAAAACTTAAAGTTCTACTGGGTGTTCTGGAACATAGTCAAAGACCATCTTGGGCAGTTTGAGAGAAATACATCAAAGTATTGTTGATGGTCAAAGTGTTGAGTGAAAGTAGCCCAGGCATCAAAGCTGTTTCTCCAAAATGCAGATCCATTGCCCTGTTCAGAGAGCACCATTATTTCCTTTTCCTCCTTGAATTTACTCTCACTTTTCCATGTTTCATTCACTTGCACACCATCAGACAAAAAATAAAAACAAAATTATGAAACAAAGACTCCAAGAAAAATAACATTTTCCTGGGATTCAAAACATCGACTTCCAAGTAAACTTGCTCTTCTGCAGTTCAGACATGCAAAAAGCAAATATGAAAAATAAATGCCTGGGAATCAGACTGTAACTAGCTCTTATGTAAGGAAAATGAATCCCATTTGCTTCTGAGCATGGTGGTGGCCTGCCTGTACAGAATTTGCGTTGAGCACAGAGAGGACACAGGGAACTTCCAGTCCTGTCTTTGTTCTCTTTAGAATTCAGAGCACACGCTGAGGTATCTCTCATTTCTAATGCTCTTTAGATAGTAACTATATAGGGGAAGCCTGTGGATTTGCTTCAAGTCATCACAGTTTGCTGGTTAAAATATTATTTTTTTTTTTTTTTGCCTACACTGTATATTACTTGGATGAGAAAATGATACAATGTAGTCACTGATGCCATTTTCCATTTTTTTCCCACACAGTTCAGATTTGTCAGAGTCAGTTTTTGAGAAGAGCTCAGACAGAGCTATCTCTCTGTTCAGTAATGCTCAGTATGCAGCAGCTACAGTTAGAGAGGAGGAAAGCTGTTGGATGCTGACAACAAAATGGGGGGGGGGGGAAGTTGCAAATATTGATTCTGAGACTCATCTTGTGGTGGGTAGGAAGGTGTGCTTTCTTCTGTACTAGGCTTGCATGCTAAACTAAAAGCATTTGACCATATTCTGTTGTTTATTCCACTAATTATTTATTCCACTAGTAAAAATGTTTTTAATTTTTTTTCTCAAAATGTTTCCTTGTTTGCAAATGCTTTAGCTGAAATTCATTGTTACACAAAAAAGACCCATTTAGTAATATATATCACACATTGCTGAAATTGCTGAAACTTTATGGCAAAGTCATCACTAAAACCAGAAGATAATGACTGGAAGCACTATAAGTGACTTTTTGGCTATTCGTCTGTCGTGTTCATAGTATGCACAAGAAAAGGAAGCGATGAACTAGGAAGACCTGATACCATCCCTTTTTCACAGCCTGTGCTGTAACTCAGAGCATTGTGCATACACTGAGATATGTCAGTTATTATCAGAGTATTTTGATAGGGTATGCTTCTACATGTAGTAGTAATGTTTTTATCTTCTTAAAATGACCAAAGCAAAGTCAGAATAAACTCCCATTTGTGCTAACTACTGTGCAAACACACAGTAGTAGCTGCTTCATTTCTCTACTCCAGAGAGAAATGACAGAAAGAAGGAAAAGAGGCGTAACAGCTAGCAGGATAGTAATATCATGCTAAAAATCAATTCTGCTGTTTTCTTGGAGGAGAGGGGATAATTTAGTTAAGTGACATAAGAAGTAAAAAAGACAGTGTACCACAGAAGGTAAGAGAGGTAGAAATGATGTTAGAAATCTGGGGATGTTTCATCTATGCTTTTATACGAATAATTCTAGATAACAGCAAAGGCTTCCTAGAACTGTTCATGCAAAAGGAAGTGAGCACAGTTCTAAGGATCACGAAGTCTTTAAGAATTTTTAACAGGTACAGGAAAATTTGACACTGCTGGAATGTCTTTCCTGTATAAAACTTTTTATTTATATTCATTTAACGGAAAAACAATTGGAAGTCTGAACCCTGCTACTTGTATTTAGAAAAAAATGATAAACAAAAGAACCCCAACAAACAAAACCCAAAACCACAACCCATAATAAGAGACAAAAAATGGCAATTATGATCAGCTATTTCTCTCACTTACCTTGCTTTTAATTTTCTTCTCAAATATTAGAACAAGACGGGAACTGAGGAAGTGGTTCTGAATCAAGGACGTGCTGTCTTGAGGCAGTGAGAACATCCTGGAAAAAGCAGTTAGCATGGTATGCTTAGGTGTTGGTTGGCAAGAGTGCTGAGGATAACGCAATCTTCCTGATCATGTATTTGGATCTACTAGATAGGACCAAATTGCAGCTACCAGCAGCAGTCATAGAGCTGAGCAAACACTTACCAGATGGAAAGTTTTGGCTATTACTGCTGTAATTTGAAACTGTTTCAATGAGACAAAATCATGTTACTCTCTTGAACTGTTCCCAGGTAACATCTCTGCCATTCTTACCCTTATTTCTTAAAACTGTAGCTTTTGAGAACTAGAATATATCCAGAAAACAAGATCCACTATTGTGTCAAAACAACAAACCCAGAAGGAGAGAATCAAGAGAACCTGAGGGAGAATTAATGCATGTTTTTGCTATGTGATAAAATAGTGCTGAGATTTCTAGGTGAACTTTAGAACTTGTTTGAGGGGCAGGGCTGGTGACTAGGGTGCGGTGCTTTAGAAACCACAGTCCTTACATTTGCACGATGTTGCATACTGTTGTATAGAGGTCTGTATTCAGAGCTTATTTGGCTGTAAGGATCTAGGCAAATCTTTTGAGGTCTTGCGTATCACGTGTCACTTGCCTCACTTCTTCTCTCAGGGACCAGTAGCCTGCTGTCTTCCCTGTGGAGAGCAAGTGAGTTTGTGCTCTCATTGCAGAAATACTGGCTTTGATGGATCTCTGTCTGGGTGCCAGAGTCCAATACTCTGACCAGGTTTTTCTAGATTCTTCATGTGCAGAGGACATACTGGTTAATATCAAATTTACTTATGTGAAGATATTTGATGTTAGACAGGATTTTTGGTTTGGCAGAATGATACAACAATATACAGAAATCGCAATACAAATGTAAGGTATACTTGGCAAAATATAGCAGTTGCAATATACAGAATAATCACAATATGAATGTAATCTATTACTGTCTCTGTAATATTTTCACTGTCATGATGCTGGCCATCCCGTCACTGAGAAGCAATGTGTGGGTTGAAGCCAGCTCAAGCCCATTGCTCTCTTTAAAATTCTTTTGTTACTTGCTCAGTTTTTATACTCCGTGTTGAGCTGAGCCACATATTCTCTCCCCCCATGCTGTTCTGTCTAACTCAGGCATTCACACACTTTTAATGAACTCAGGGAGAAACATTTATATCACCAGTTATCCACTTGACTGTGATCTAGTCAGTTGATCCACTCAGCTGTTGGTAACTGTTTATCTAAAACAGAATACCACCCTCTGATCCCCTTGGTGCTCTCTTGGTCAGCTTTTTTTGCAACAGCTGTGGTCAGTCATATCCTGTGCTATCCACAGAGGTTCACACGTGTATCGCTCTTGCCCATCTCCTCCTCTCATTGTAGAGGTTTATTGGCCAGTTGCGCTGGGTCAAGAACCATTTTCAACCTGCACTCTTACACCTTTACGAACGAGAAGTTCTCTGCTTGTTTGGTTTAACTACAGTGGTTTAATGAATGCTAATGGTTGAAGAAGTTGATTCCATATTTTACATGGTGTTTCTGTTGCTGTTCTCTAGTAGAAGGAGGAAATTCTGCTCTCATTTATATGGCTGGTAACAGAGGTGAAGTCGAGCTCTGTTGGTAAAATTTGACTTGAAATTTCCCTAGACTATAACTTCTCATTTAAATGAATTGAGCCATGAAGAGCACAACCCTTTGCTCCTCTAAATTATATTAATGTAACTGAAGAAAAGGCATTAATTTTCTCAAAAGGCTTTAAAACCTAAAACCTATCTTTGTACTTTATACACTTACTGTATTTTAATTATTTGTTATTACTGTTTTAAATTCACTTACATTTTTCAAAATGACCTAGGCATTGTGTAATTACATTACTTTTCCATCTCTTTGAAGAAGGTTATACTTAGATGATAATACAATTTTTCCAAACTGTTCAGGAAAAATAAGTTCCTTAAGTATTGCACTGAAAAGTAGGTTAGAGTGTAAAGTTAAGTTTACATCACTGGCAGTGTATTCATTTTTTTCCACTTGTGGTAAATGGCACTGGGAAAACGTTAAAGGAGATGCCTGAAGTTGTTGTAGCTTTCCTGGTGCAAAGTATTTTAGGAACATCTTTGTGCAGAGGGGAGTAGACCTGTTCCATCCGAGTGGCTGGATCTCCTAGAGTTTCATGTGTTTTGGGGGACTTTTCTAGTAGTGTGTACAGACCAGGTACATCAAGTGAGCCAACAATTCTGAGCACATTTTCCCATTCTTATTCCCTTGTACACTGTTGACTGGCCTTATTATGATATCAGAATTAATCAGATTTTTATTATCTCAGTTTCTACTTGAATAGCTTGGAAATGATAACGGAAGCATGTCATGTAGGGATAAAGACTAGGTACAAGTTACCATCACTGATAAAGTAGTTGCTGTAGAGCAGCAAGTTGCTAAAGTAGTATGCCAATAGAGACACTTGTTTAGGTTTTCTTCCATGTTTTTTTCTCTGCCTTTATTTTTAAACATGTTTTTCACGAAGATTTGCTCTTTTTTGATCATTCCTCTGTTCCTGTAATTTTTTCATGTTTCATTTGGGATCAGATATATTTGTATCATCACAATCTGTTTGATAGCCAACCAAAAAATGGAGCGTGATTAATAAGAGAGAATGGTGCTGCACATTCTCATCTGGAAAAAAGAATAATCTTCTGTATTTTCAGGGTGCTACAGGCCTGTTCTGAGCTGCTTTTCCTCAGTTGTTCTCCTCCTATATGTGGTGTTGTCTTTTTTTCCACATAGTTTACTATCTATGGCAGAAATTAGCCAACTATAAAAAAAGTCTGCTGTTCATGCCTATTTCCACTGTAATTAGCTGTGTAGAAATATGAATAACTCTAACGCCTTCGTTTTGGCTTGTGTAATAACTTCTTTCATTCTCTCTGTAGTCTTCCTACTGTTTCATTACCTTTCTGTGTTTTCTTCAGTAAAGTTTGCTTTGCTTCTCCAGGGACATGTAGGTCATGTTACCATCCAACACGATGCTCTGTATTCTTGGCACCAGGGCTCTATTCTTTTGGCACACCTGGGTACCACGTGTTCTGCGTCCAGGAACTCATGGGAACGTCATTACTGGTTTACAGACAGCTATCTGAATAAGCATCCAGCCCATAGGTCAAAAGGCTTGGACAATCCCATTCCAGAGCAATATAATCAAACTGCTCTTTCTTTGGTAAAGTAGCTGATAATGGGTATGTATGTATTTGCATATTGATTCTTACAGGAACTGTTTTTATTGGGGCAGAAACCCTATCTGAGTTTGAGAAGAACATTGAGGTGCCTCCTACTTTCAGTATTTTCATTCATGTCAATCAAGCACAAACCATTTAAATCAGAAAATTTGCTGAAAACTGCACAGGAGTAATTATGAAGTGTGAGAGCATGGGGGGGAGAGGGGGAAATCAAACCTCCTTCCCTCATTTTGTTCATTTGGCTTTATAAAGCATGAACATTAATCATTTACATAAGTCAAAAAATGCATTTAAAACCATATTTCTGTTTTAGCTTTGTCACTGTTTCTGGAGCGAAACTAAATCAAACTAGACTAATTGAACCAAGAAGTGTCATGACATGCCGAATCAGAAACGATAAAAATTTTACTTCAGTTTTTTTGATCAAAATGAAAAGCTTCATTCAGGTGAAATTAACATTTAATATATGTGGCTTCCTTGCTTTGATACCTTTGGGAAATGAGTTGTTTTGTTTGCTTGTTTGTTTTTTCTTGTAAGCCCTATTCTCCCGTTAGCTCATTTAGCTGCTCACCCAGAACTCTTAATTCTGGGATAGGGGAGAGCAGCAGAGTGAATGAGATGACTTGTTTTATCTGTTGATGCGGGTATTATACTTTAGCTGTTGTTTTCTGGAGGAAACTGCAGTTATTGTTTTAATTTTAAATGAATCTGAGAAAAATGTCCATCATCTATAGCAATTCTGCTGTATGCTGCTCCAAGGCCCTGCTTGAATTAATTTTATATGAAAAGTGTTTAAAAAAACCCCAAACAAAACAGCAAAATCTACTTCATAGATCATATGTAAGGTTGATAGCTCATACATTGGAAGAAGAGCAGTGCTTCTATGCTTGGGGAAACATTATTCTTTCTGTGTTTCTGGTCTGAGATAACACAGTAGTTACGAGCTCCTCAGATAAGAAATTTTAAGTAGAGATCTTATCTAGATGATAGATTATTGTAACAGTCTTCTCCCCACCTCCACTTTTTTATGGTGGTGTGTATTGGAAGGAGTAATGGTAAACAAAGTTCTGTAGATAAAGAACTGGTACTTCAGGGAAGAGGTTTTTCACTTCTACGATGCAACAAGGTGAGAATACCATGGAGAGAAAAAGTCTGTATCTTGAGTTACTTAGAAAACTTGGATTTTTGACTTTATGCTGAATGCTTCTTCTTGGCAAGGTTTATTTTCATTGCAGTCCCTTCATTAAAATGAAGGAGGAACTCAAGACAAAATGAATGTGTGGAAGAGGGAAAGACTTTATTGTGTCTGTGACTAATGGGCTTTATATATAACAATATTAGCGACAGCTCTTGGGTTTTGTGTCAGCTCAAAGTGAGTATAAATCCAGATTGATTAAAAAGTAGGAATTCTCCTTGTACAGGTGTATAACTGATTGCACAAGGTAGAGAACAGTGGAGATTGTCCTCCTCATTTATTTCCTGGTAATTTACTGAGACCTTTTTAGTAACCTTTTCTGTTTCCAATATGGCATCCCAGTTCTGCAAAAGACACATAAGCTGTTTCAGACCCATACCCAAGAAACTTTTCCTGAGTCTCTTCAGAAGATAAAATGGACAGTGCTGTGCATTCCTATCGCTTAGCTTTGAAAAGTATGAGCAGGTATGCCTTCTGTTAAAGTTCACGTTTATGCTACATACCTTCAGAGTGGGAGAAAGTTATTACAAACCAAAAAACCTTTCATGAAGCATTTAAGCAAACTTAAAATGTCTACCAATTTTCAGTGATACATGAAAACAAATTCATTATGAGTCTGTTTACTTCCAATGTTCAACTTTTTTATCCTGTTCTCTGGAAAAGTTTCTTAGAAGTAAGCTCAGAGACATGAGTGTTCACTGAGAGTGGAAATAAAAATACAGCACTATAGAATATTTTCAAAGCTCTCCATTTGAATCGGGAGCATTGCTTTCTTGATTTATTTTCTTATCCTAGTTTTCTGTCTTGCATATTTTCTGGAATGACTGAACATTGAAGACAGCTATTTTTGAGCTAAACTCTATTTCCTCGTCATAAAACCAACCCTTTTAAAGTTCCAAGGTATTTAATGACTAAAATCTGTTAAAAGGACTTGCAATTTTTTTTCCACTCTGGTTGATCTTTTATTGTTTCTAATCTCTACTGCAAATTCTTGGAAAAGCTGATCAAGAAGATGAACAGGATGGCAAATGAAATACTTGTTTCCTGAGGCATTACCTTCGGATTCCTGTACTGATAAGAGATACCTGCTGACATAGGAAAGTAGATTTCAAGCCCCTGAAAAGCACAACCCCCCCTTAAATCTGTCCTCTAGAATGGAGCACAATATCTGTGTTTTTACTCTCCTCCAGCACCCTTTGACATTGCTGCACTGCTCAATTTGTGTTACCATGTCTGTATTAACTCACTGACTATCTTTTAAATGGCAGTCCTAATCAAAGATGAGGTTGAATTTTTATAGCTTCTCAAAAGTAGATGTCTATTTTTGTGGAGGTGATTTCTGTACTTATTTATAGACTTGCTGTACTTTATAATTTACCTTTTAGTTATGGAGTGGTCAAGTGTATCAGAGTATTTAACTTCTACTTATCTGTGTGTCAAACTTCTGGTGCTTTACGACTCTGACCTACATTTTTGATACTGGGTCATGGATTGTTGCTGCAACTGTGCAGCCCATGCATAACGTATGATCTAAAAATAGTTGCAATATACTGCCAGTTCATGTCGTTTTCTTGCACTGGAATATATAGTGTTGTTCATTAACTTGAGTGTAGAAGATCTTTATCTGACAGCTAAGAATGTAAAAGATCTCTTCTGTTTCTCCTGGTGATCATTTGTCGAGGTTTTTATTTTCCTGTATGTATATTAATTTCAACAGGAATTTCGTAAATATTGTTATGAAGTTCTCAAATTATGATTAAAAAGTTAAATAACCAATTAAAACCAAAGAAACTTGAAACCTGGGAAGCTTTTTTTTTAAAAAGATAATTCAGTGGGCATTTTTTTCTTTCTTTTTTTTTTTTTTTGGTTTTCACATATAGGAAGAGTAATGATATTTTCAATATGGTCCTAAAACTAAAAAAGACAGAACAGCATTATGTTTCTGTCTATTCATTTAGTATAACCATAGGTATTCTGGCTTTAGTTGTTTCTAAACTATTTATAATGCTTGCTTTTAAATATATTAAATATGATTTGATGCTTGCTTTCAAACAGATGCTCAGTTTAAAAACATGGGAAATTTAAACCAAAAAATCCAGTACTTGTGATACTTAGTGATATTTCCTTAAAAGCTATGCTTCTGGTGGGAAGTTGCAGCAGTATACTGTGGTGATTGCATTGTCCATTTACACAGTTAAAAGATCTACAAAAAGAGGCTCTACTACCTTAGACTGTCCAGTGCACTAAACTAGTAGCAGGAAAACATTCTTTAACATATTTTTATTTTACTTCATTTATGTATATGTTATGTATAGCACAGAATTTTTTTTTTAATCAAAATACTGTGTGAAAGCCAGAATCATTTAATCATTACTAAAGTCACAAACTTGGAACATTTGCGTTTTCTTTTTATTGTAAATTATATTTAGTATTAAAAAAATATATATAACTGATTACATATATAGGTATTTTCTTTGCTGCAGTTTGTATTTAAAGTGTTGGCAAATATGGTCTAATGCTGGTACTTCAGTAGTGTGTACAGGATGGTTCATGTACTTTTTAATATTTGCAAGCCCATAGCAGTGAAATCTAGGGGTTTATGACTTTTTGGGAATGCCATTATGAAACACAAGGATTTAATTCCATTCTATACTTGAAGTTTTATCTGTGCTATTACTTCCATCTTTGCTCTTCTATTGACCCATTGAACTTACTTTTATTAAAATGGGAAGAACATAATTTCAGTCTTAACACAGCCTACATAGTCACTATTCGTTTATGCCTATAACAGCTTTTGATGGAAATTCCTTGCAGCATAACCTTGTTTCTTTATGGTGCCAAATGTTTTCACTGCTTTTGCATTGTGCAAACAGTAGATTGATGCCTCTCTTAAATGGAAGGAAACAGATTTTGAGCCTGTTTGTTCTTATACAGCACTGCCTATGCCCCCTGATGATGTTGTGTGATTGTCACTGCTAATAGAACAGTTCTTTAAGACACGTAAAGTACGAGTCACAAGTTATAACTGCGTAGAGTAATACTTTTCCTATAGGAATTTGCTCTCACAACAGTTAAAGGTTGGTTTACCTACTTTTTTTTTTTTAATGGAAAAGTTTCAGCTCTTCAAAGGTGGTTCATTTTAATGAACTTATGATGGTTGAATGCATCTAACCTAACAGGATAATGTCACAGGTTGAAAATAACTAGCCAGAATGGTAATATCATTACTTGATTTATAAGGAATTTAAATAAATGCCTAGACTGTAGCATTCTCTGGGCTTGCTGTGTAGCCATTTTATATTTTGAGAAGCAGTTTATGTGATGTTCTCAAGCCTTCTGACATATCTTTACCCCATAGTGTTATAAGCCATACAGTATGTTGTACACAGAGTGGCATGTATTGAGATCGTTATAAGCTTAGCAGGGTTAAAGTCTGATCAAGTGCTTGCTAAAGTCAGAAAAGTAACCCACTGAACACTGAAACTCTAGCTAGTCTACTGTGGAATTTGAAGTATCTTAATAATTAACAAAGAATATAGCTTAAACTCTTCTTGAATGTTAATAGGAAAACTATCAAAGCGTTCTTATTTCAGGTGATTGTTTTTCTGTTTGTTTTATCCAGCATGTGTTCAAAAATGTGTTGCTGATTTCAGAAGAAGCATTAAGAAATGAATAAAGCCAACTAGTAGATGGGGCAACTGGTTTTGTGCTGTGGCAGTTCATAGTACAGGAGTAAGATATGAGCCAAAATGATTAACTCTCAAAGCAGACATGTTTTTACACTGACTGCATTTGTGTAATGTAAATGATGAAATGTTAGCTAATGGATGAAATAGCTGCATTTTAAATAAAATGTTAAATCTAGCAGGAAATATGTCTAATGTTGACATCCAGATTGCTGGAAGAATATGGGCTTATGCCTAATATACAGTACTTGTTTTTTTTAATTGATGAAAAGGTGAACGTTATGATCTCTTAGATTTGTTTATCTGGGAAAAATACTAAATACTGGAGGAGTAGCAAGGGCTTAAGTGCATGCTAGAAGTCATTGTAAATGTGAAAACTATCAGGATTTGAGAAGCTCTAAAGTTTGCAACCTTTATGGGTGTCCATTGTGATGATATTTGGAAATGTTTGTTTAAAAGCGAGGAAAAAACCTAAGTTCTTAACAGGAGGTTAAAAAAAAAAGGAAGTTGATGAAACTTCCATGCTAAAGATACTCTACTATGTATTTACTGCATTTCTGTATAATAGTAACAGAAGTTTAACTCTGCAGAGGACTTAGTTATGAAGGTAATGTCATTAAGACATTTAGAGCCATCTACCATTTAACAAACAATAGCAGAAACTTCTTGAGGAATCATCTGCATCATAGTTTTAGAGAGAATCTATTTTTCAGAGTGAGTGGAACAAGACTAGGAAACTAGAAACAAGCTTCCAGGCTGTAGGATCTATGTGTGGAAATGCATGCATTCAGGTATATACAAGCTCTAAAATAATCAGATTACTTAGGAGTGAAATTCTTAGTGCACTTTGCCTCCTAGTCATTTAGATATTTTTTTTAAAAAATAATGACAGTATCCTTTCTTCATTTTTAATATGGTTGCAGTAAGTATTAGTCTGAATTCATACAATGCTTTAGTTTGTCAGACCATGCTACATTTTTATTTGCTCAAAATGGACCATTGACTTTTAGTGTGTCAGGATGTTCTGACTGACTTTGGTTGTTTCCTGGGTAAGAGGCACCAACCAGCTCAAATATAACCTTGGCACAGAGCTTGGGAGTGTGCTGCAGCTCAGTAATGTGTTTGATGAGCATTCTAGGAAAGGATCACAGTTTATAAATAGCTGCAGAGATAATTACCATAGCTTTGCTTCCCTAAGAGGAGTGAGTAGCAGCAGCGTAAAGTAATGTCATTGGTTGTGGGGTTGCTGTGGTTTAACCCCAGCTGGCAACTAAGTACTACAGAACCACTTGCTCACTCCTCCTTCCAGCCTCCGGTGGGATGGGGTGGAGAATCGGGAAATGCTAAACCCCATGGGTTGAGATAAGAACAGTTTAATAATTGAAATAAAATATATGATGATATAATAATAATGAAAAAGGAGATAACAAAGAGAGAGAGAGAGAGAGATAAAACCCAAGACAGACAAATGTTGCAGAATACAATTGCTCACCACCCACTGAGCGATGCCCAGCCCACCCCCGAGCAGTGATCAGCCCCTCCCAGCCAACTCCCCCCAGTTTCTATACTGGACATGATGTTCTGTGGTATGGAATATCCCTTTGGGTACTTTGGGTCAGCTCTCCTGGCTGTGCTCCCTCCCAGCTTCTTGTGCACCTCCTCATTGGCAGAACATAGGAAACTGGAAAGTCCTTACCTTAGAGTAAGCACTACGGAGCAACAACTACAACATCAGTGTGTTATCGACATTATTCTCATACTGAAGCCAAAACACAGCACTGTATCAGCTATTAGGAAGAAAATTCTATCCCAGCTGAAACCAGGACAGTAGTGTAAGGGTTGATCCGTTAAGATTATCACTGGCCAAAGTATCAAAGAAAAATATTGGAATAATGTAACAGTTGTCCTATTAATCCTATCTTTTGAGACTTGTGGGGAGAGTTAGGTTGGATAGCTGTACTGAAACGTGTATGAGGATGTAGACTGTTATCTCTAGGAAAAAATATTTAGAGAAATCTATGTACAATCTGGCTTTTTTTTTAAAAAAAAACACCTAAGACCACCACCTTTTGGGGGCTTTTAGTTTAGTTCCTGGTTTTTGTTTAGTCGGTTCATTCTCTTTTCTTTCATTTCTATATCTCTTTTGGACAAATGGTTTTGTCACTCAGGTTTTCATGATACAGTACTTGGTTGAACTGTAGTAATGTTGTTAAAAGTAATTCATAGGCCTTTCTCTTTCACTTGCCTTTAGCAAGTCCTTTAAAACTTGAAAAATATTAATTCCCTTCTCTGATCAAATCTGAAATGTCAAGTGCAGCTTCATAAATCACACTGCTAAAAGACTAAAAAAGGGAGAGAAACTTGAAGAAATTAAAATCAGTGACTCTAGTTATGTGTATCTGCGATTTGTTTCTCCACATACATGTTAGAATTGTTTGAGGATTTATGAGACTATTATAAATAATTGCAAAAGCTCTGTGTAAGGAAGTCTTTCTCCCTCATAGTCACATTATTTTTTAATTGCTATTAAAGAGAATAAGGAGTAGTATGCATCTGGAGAAAGACTGAATCCAGCACAAAACCTCTTATTTGGAAGGAGTAATAGCTTTGCTTAGCTTGCTTGAAGGGTTTGAATGGTGAGGATGATATTTGCAATGAACAGCATGATTTTCTTAGACCCTTTTTCAAACAGGCATACTGAACCAAAGCAGGCCTCTATCAAAGTTACCTTAAAGTATTTGGTGGTGCTTTTATCTGGGGAGCAAGCAAAGTAAATTAAAACATACACGAAATTTCTGATTTCTTAAAAGTCAATGCTCCATTTAAATAGGTGAAAATGTAGTGCACTATGACAATTTCTGTGAAGAATTATGTAAATACAATACATATTGTGACTGTATCATGAAGGAAGAAAATATATTGTAATTATTGTTTGAATAATATAGAATAAATTAGTAGATTGATTTAAAACACCGTGTCTGTATTATAGGTGATAACTGCAGACAATTAATTATATGAACATGGTTGGCTTGTATTTGCAGTAAAGTCAGTTGTTGATGGAGAATAATTTTCAAATGGCTGAAGACCAGCATTTCTGTGTATTTTTCCTTCTGCCAAATGTTTCAGGAAGATTAATGCATCCTCTATTACCTAAATTGTCATATTCAAGAAAGTGATATATTTTTTTCCTCTCCAGGTGAGGAAAACTACCAAGGATTTTCTCAACTGTTTCTACAAAGTTACTTTTTTTTTTTTAATGCAAGTGAAAAATCAACAAATCAAGTATAGAACTTCTCATGACAATAAATTCTATCAAAGTTAGTTGTGTAAGAAACTGGTTTCTTACTGCAGTAGAAATACAATTTTAGTAAAGTGTCTTAAGCTTATTTCGCTTGTGTTTTGTGAAAGTATATCTGCTCAGTGAACCAATGCATAAAAATGAAATGAGTGTGGGAACCCTCAAAGTAAGGCTCTGGGCATTGAAATTTATGGAGGAGGGAACATATTCTGTAAGCACTACTTCAAACTCTGCACATGTGTGGAAAAACACAGAGGGTGCTTGGCAGTAGAAAATCCCTTGAATTTGTCTGAGATGCTGTGATGAAATCTATAAAATCTTATAAAAGCTAATAAAATCTTGATATCTTCATGAGAGTATTTGGAGAATCACAGAGTGGCTGAGGTTGGAAGGGACCTCTGGTGATGGCTTTAGTCCAACCTTGGGCTCAAAACAAGGTCAATTGGAGCAGGGGTCAACCAGCTCAGGGCTGGTTTGAATATCTCTATGGATGGAGACTCCACAAGCTCTCTGGCTACCTGGTCTCTCTCAATTAAAAAACTTTTACTTATGTTCAGTTGAAATTAGCTGTATTTCTATCTGTGTCCATTGCCACTTGTCCTGTCACTGGATTCCAATGGGAGAAGTGTGGCTCTGTTGTCTTTACACCCTTCTGTCAGGTATTTACATACATTGATAAGATGAGCCTTCTCCAGGCTAGACAGTCCCAGTTTTCTCAGCTTCTCCTTCTATGTCAGATACTCCAATCCAGTGGAGCCCTTCTCTGGACGTTCTCTAGTACTTCCATGTCACTCCTGTACTGGGAAGCCCAGAAGTGGACCCAGCACTCCAGTTACATCTCACCAGTGCTGAGTATCATCATCTTGCTGGCAACAGTCTTCCTAATGCAACCCAAGATACTGTTAACTGCCTTTGCCTCAAGGGCACGTTGCTATTTCATGGTTAGCTTGGTGCTTTAGAGACAAGGATGTCGTGTGGGACACTGTCAAATGCTTTGCACAAGTCCAAGTAGATTTATTTGTCCTTATTTATTATATTCTTTCCAATGTTAAGCATGATGGCTGAATTTCTACATTATTTTTAGTTATAATGAATCTGGTTGTTTCTTGCATTATATGAAATGTGTTTAGAAAACTTTTCAAATGTCTTCGAAAATCTTTCTTCAAAATCATTATTTTTTTATCCACTTTCCTGTTGTAATTGTCGTATAGTTGCTGACAAGTATTCTTCCTAGTGAGTAAAAAAATTATTCCTGTAAGAGGGCTTAGGTAATACCCAATCTCATTTTAGTCAGCCTTAATAAACATGGGTTGTATGCTGCATTTGTCAGAGGTGTACCTTTTAATACAGCATCTGATTACCTCCTCAAGAAGGTCTTGTAAGGCACTTACCTGGTAGCTGTGAATCCTGAAGTACTTCCCTTCATACTTTTAGGCTTGCTCCCAGATAGTATTTCCAGCTGTTTTTGTAAACAATCAAAGATGATCCCATCCAGAGTTTTTTCCGGCATTTCTAACCACCTCCTTTTCTAAATATCAACAGTGTATTTGAATTTAAGGTTATATTTAAAAAAAAAAAATTATTATTATCCAGGTATCTCAATTATATTTGGATACTTTGTTGATAATTTATAGTGCTTTCTTTAGCGAATGCAAGTATTAAGAAGTGCATTTCAATTCTTAACTCAGTATAAGCAAGAAATTAAATCATATGCCAGTAAATCAGTTGTTGTTTGAAAAAATAGCTAAGCATGTTTTATAAGTTCTTGACCTTTTCTGCACTTGCTGCAGCTATTGCTAGGTTATGACTGCAGTGATACTGATGATGTTTCTTATGTATTGACATATTAGGAAATGTTAATTGCTAATTTTTAATTGTTGTTTTAATTTTTAATCAGTGGAACAATTATACCCTCAATCTAGAGTTGATCATCATTAAGTGTATATACATATAGGAAATGCAAAACAATTATGGATCCAAGCATCTGCTCAAGTGTCACCTTGCAGTCTCTTCTAAAACTTTGGCCAGAAGTCCCAGATGCTTCTCAACTCTTATTAACATGAGAAGGTAGAAATTGCCATCCTGTCATGATGCAGAGGTACATCTAGTCCTATGTTTTTGGTGGTGGCTACTTCAGAGGAAGGAGTATCTGTAGACATATGTGGAATAAAATAATTGTAATCATCACTGTGATTTTGAATTCAGATGTTCTAATCTATTTATTTATCTGTATTTTTGCCATTCACTAAACTTTTAGGAACATCATAAAATATGAGAGAAAGAATGTGATGAAGATAGAAGCTTGTAAAGTTCTGAGTAAAAGATCACTTTTCCACTCTGTAAAACATTGCATACTTTTTTCTTAAAGCATGCTGAACCAGTCTAAAACAATGCTATCTTTTTCTCTGACTTTCAGTTTGAAGGTAGGTGAAATATGTAGACTAAGCAGTCATTTACGATTGTAAATGTTCAGTGCCAAAGTGGGGCACTTCTGAAGGGGCTATAGCCATACGTCACCCACACTAGGGCAGGGACACTCCAAAGGGATGGTAGCCTGTGGGTTACACGTGCCAGAGCAGGAACACCCATGAGTGACTGCAGCCTGTGAAGGACTGATGCTGGAGCAGAGAAAAAACACCAAGAAGTGAAGAGCAGCAAGGGAAAACTGTGCACTGTCTCCAGTCTCCTGTGATACCTGGGATGGATCAAGAATAACCTGCCATGCACATAAGAAAAGTTGAGATGAGGTGTGGGGGAAAGATGTTTGGTGTAGGATGAGTGTACGGAAGAGGAAGGAAGAGTATTTACTAAAGTAGTTGCTTGTATTGTATTGGCTATATTCAGTCTAGATACTTGTTTGGTGTTTACCACATCTTTTAAGGCAAATGCTAAGAAATAGATTTCATTTAAATAGGTAGCATCAGGTGAAAATCTGGTCCGTTGTTCGTTTCGGCCCTTCCTAGAAATTTCATAAACAAGGCAATGTTTTAAAAATTGTGATTTCAAGGAAAGAG